>NW_012133841.1:335066-463590 GCF_000403515.1 Pseudozyma hubeiensis SY62
AAGCACTGAAAAATTCAGCCTCGAGCAGGAAACACTCTCTACTCGACTTTGTACATTCCATCTTACTCGTTACACCTCTCCCGCCAAACATCACTTTCTCTTGCCGCCCTTCTTCCCCGCTGCCGGTGCACCACCGGCAACAGCACCTGCACTGCCACCACCAAACGCCCTGACAGCACCCAAGCTCGACTGCCACCAAGAAACGGTCGCGAGCGACATGAGTCCATGAGCTACCCCTGCGATCGTCTCGATCCTGACACCGTGTTTGCTCAGCGCGTCCGCAAAGGCAAAGTCGATGAACGGTTCGGCATTGAGCAACACCGATGATGCAACACCGTGGTACAGCAGCAGAAGGATTGCGCAGGCGCGTTTGCCCGGAAGATGATCGGGAAGTCCATACAGCAGGATGCAGATGATCGAGAGCGACAGCGAGAGTGTAGCGTACAGCTGCTCGACACAAAGACACGGAATAAACATGAGATCAGTACGACAGGAACAGGAGTAGATCCGAAAGCAATATTAATGCGACGAAGCTCACCTTGATGATCACAGCAGTCGTGTTGGTGATCTCATCCTTGAAGTGAAGACCGTGCGTAAAAAAGAGCCCGATAAATGCCACTGGTGCCTCCGTAGCTGCGTGGAGTAGCCAGATAATGTTGAAGGCCGAGAAAAGTGTTGCACCCCCCGCCTGAGGAGCAGAGGCGAATGCCGATTGTGGGTGCGCCATGATGACTCGAGAGTGCAAGGCGATGATGGTCGGAGGAAGAGTGGGCGGAAGAAAGCTGCTTCATAGATGCAACAAAGAGAACGACAGGGTCCCCCAAGTGAGGCTTCCGCTATCATTCTCGGCGCTGGTTGATCCGTGCCAATCACAACGGTCTTCTTGCAGCTTCACGGCGGATAACGCGCTATTTACATGTGATGTTAGACGAAGGATCCTGACAGCTATCAAATTTAGGCCCCCTTCTCCACCATCATTTCAGGGCTCCGGTTGTAGGATAGAAGCTTCCCCAAGCTTTCCCGAGACGACTGCTTCATGGTGCTCAGACTGTCCGAACGACACGATTCAATCTCTATATATGCTGCCCTTTCTATGATGGATGTGGTGTACAATGTCTTCGAACTTTACGGAGCTACTCTGGCTCTTAGCGAGTCGAGACGATCCGAAGCGGTCTCGTCGTTCCACGTCTCTTTGGCAGACTGCACGTCGAAGTTCGGCAAGCCAAGCTGCTCGATGACGAGGGAAGCAGATACGGCGCCGTGCATCGCTGCCTCTTTGACCCTCCTTACTGGATCTAGCGAGCCATCGTGCTCCGTCTGTATGAGGCACGCGCTGAAGCCTCCGAGGAATGAGTTGCCGGCGCCCGTTACGTCCTTGATTCGGTCTGTTGACGTGTGCCATGCTGAAATGTGATGGAATCCAAGGCCTGTTCGTCCTACAACAGAGCCCCATGCACCGCTTCGGATGCAAATGATGGGCCCAATCGGCTCATTCCCCTCCATGTCTTCTGCCATTTGCTCCTGCACGTGCCTTGCAAATCCTCCCGCCAAGTTGTCCAAGATAAACTTCACAATGGCATCCATTGGTGCGTCCTTGTCGTTCGAAGCCTGCTTGACTACCTTGGTCCAGTCATCGTACAGCCCAAGCAGATGTGCAGCTTCCTCGTGATTCGGACTGAAGACTTCGAGCCTGGGAAGCACGCATAGGCAATCTTGCAGGTTCTCAAAGATGCACGAATCGGGTATGGGCTCGTAGACGAGCTTCGGAAAGCCGCTCCCGTCCTCTGCAACGATGGCATCGATCTGCGAGATGGTCTCGAGCGCACGCCCCGGCGAGCAAATGAGATGGATCCACTCCGGAAGCTTCGGCGGTATGCTCGGCGAGCATTGTAGCAGATCGCTCGGCTCGAGCCGGATCTTGGGTGAAAGATAGTCGAAGCCGCGGTGCTCGCCCCTGTAGATGTTGACTGCTCTGGTCGTACGATCCGGTCTTGACCTGTAGTACCACATCGAAGATGGTCCACTGGATGACGATGGGGTGCGATTGAATCGGTCGAGCACGTCCTGATCTGTCGTCCTCCAGTCGACTCCCCGATCGATGATCATCTGTATCTCAGATGGAGGCATCCACACGCGAGCTCCCACTGCAAAGTAGCAGCCACCTCCTCCGATCTGGTCTTGCAGACCGCGGTTCCCAAGATCTTCACCAGTTGCCGGGTCGAAGTATTGAAAAGTATCGATGATGAACATGCCCATGCTCGCGAGCCGAATTGGCGACGCCATGTCGGGCAATAGTGCTCCGCGAAGCAGTGGCGACCTTTTGCTCTCGTCTGCTGCCCGACGTTGAATTGAGCTGGGTCGAGACTGACAAGGCTAGTTCTGGCAGCGGAGAGGTTGCAGGGATCGTGGTTAGGGGCTTGGGAAGGAAATCGGATCACAACCTAGCGAGCAGGTCCGTGCTGGCGTGTGGAGTAGAAATTGACATCGGATCAAGCGGTTAGGAGAAGAAATGCTCGCACGCCACGATTGGGCGACATCGGAACAGGGGCGCCTAACTTTTGCAACTCAGCGTCGGATGAACCGAAACCCCTATGAGGTCCTCCTCTCTGAGGTCTCGACCCGTTTGCGCACTGAACAGGAGCTGGCTCGCCTTTTTGGACGAGTACATTGAGTGCTTCGTTTGCGGTAAGTGATCTTATCGGGTAGAGATTTCGGATGGCGCTTGCAAAATTGTGAATTAGGGGCTCATTCAACCAACACGACCCTGCATGCACCGCGTCGAGCTGCATACTGCGCTGCACAGTTGGATGCGTCGACGCAACAATCAACACTCCTTGCCAAAAAGGGGCCACATTGGCACAAAGGTTTCTGCGACACCCACGAGGCGGACAGGAGACTTGCTTTCTTCCCTCTCTGCTTCCTCAGAATCTGCCTCCTGTACCTGGCAGTCAGGTACATACACTGTGATTGGAAGGCGGATCGGCTGTGCCGTTGGTCTCTGTTTCCATCTCCGCAATCCTTGATGTCTGGATTCCCATAAGCGGCTACCACATCGTCTTGCCCTTCCACCATCACACCCACACATTGTTCTTCACCTATCATGTCCTCACGCACACGCTTTAACGAAACATTCATCACGAATCATTGACGATCACTCTAACGACCACTAGACGACGTTGTTCAACGACCTCCTCGACTCAATACCATCACGATCACATCTTCAACCTGACATTTTCCGGCTACGAGCCTAAAGAGCCCAAGATGGGAAGCGATGATCCACCTGCCATCTCGACCCCTTCGCGTCCTCGCTACTCTTTGGCTTCAAAGCGAAGCGGCACGTTCACCACTCTTGCGAATGCTACGCCCAATGTTGCCGGTTTCAGTCCGGGAGGACAGGTGTTTGAAGGCTATTCGTACCTCTCTCGCTCCACGTCCATGTCGACTTCGACCCGCTCGCGTCCGAAAGGCTTGCAAAGCAGGCCCTCGGATGTCCTCACATCGCCTCCGGCAGCTGCAAGCGCCAAAATGGTGACATCCCCATCTTCGCCGATGATTCCTCGCGCAGCCATGTCTCCCGTCTCTAGCCCTTCCGCCAACGCCTTCGACCTTCCACAGCGCAGCAAGACTGTCCACAGAATGCCCAGCTCCATCAGCACACCTGAGCTGCATTCCATCTCCATCATTCCACCCCGCTCCGATTCGGAAGCAGAACGCTTGGCTGAAGCAGTCGCAAACCTGCCACTTAACCCCAAGACGTGGCTCCCCTCCCAGGTAGCTCTCTATCTCACACATGTCCTCGGGCTGGTGCCTCGACCCGTCGTCGAGGACGTGACCGCCTACGTGCGGAGCTCCAGAATGGGTGGCCGTGCCTTCCTCCGCCTCAGCGAGAAGGACCTAGAGCGTCAAGGGCTCAATCTCAAATGGCGCAAACTCATGATCGAAGCCGTGCGCAAGCTTCGACGCGATGCACTTCGTGGTCGCATCTGGGGCTACGAGTCTGGTTCTCTCCGCTGGCCTAAATCATCGCAAGATTTGGAGCGCGAAGAAGCTGAAGACGATGAAGGCGACGAGCCCGAAGGTGGAGATGCTGCTGGGCAGGATGGGGTCATGCGCAACTCCAAGGCCACCAGTAAGCTCACACTGAAGCGCATGCGCGATAGCCGAAAGGTTCGTGGCATGATCCAGGCCTTCCAGACTTCGCCCGAGAAGCAGGACGTGCCTTTGGCTAGCCTTTCCATCGATGCTCCATTCGGCCACGGCTATGTTCGCGATCAAGCACAGCATATCCTGTCTGAGGCCGAGGAAAAGAAGCATTCTCTTCGTCGTCCGCTCCGTCCACGCAGATCGACGGCCGATTTCCCCTGGCTCGAGAACGCTTTCGGCACGAAACAAGAGGACATCGAATCGCTCCTCGCCAATCTCACGGACCAAGAGGCTCAGCAACTCGCAAACGAGCTAGGGATGGAAGATCTGAACGACACAGAAGCCGTCAGTAGAGCACTTCAAACCTGTTCTCCCCGGCGTGAAGGTTCCGGTGACAGCGTCGAAGACGACGTGATGCAGATGCCCGAATTGACTCGTCACGCATCCGCGGACAGTACATCTGTCGAGGGCGACAGCTCCCTCTCTGAATGTAGTGCGACCGAAAGCGAGCTTGACGATGACTGCGAGAGTCGTGATGCGGACCGCAAACCTCGGTACGGCGTGCTGGACGAAGACGTCATTCGAGCAATTCTCGCTGGCGAAGAGCTCCCTGCAGAGGCTGAGGAGGCTGAACCCGTATCAGCTTCCACGTCCAGCCAGCTGAGTCGATCGCACACGACCGCATCGATCGTCCGACCCAGCCGTCCGTACCGCGCTTCGCAG
Source organism: Pseudozyma hubeiensis SY62 (assembly GCF_000403515.1). NCBI lineage: Eukaryota > Fungi > Basidiomycota > Ustilaginomycetes > Ustilaginales > Ustilaginaceae > Pseudozyma > Pseudozyma hubeiensis. The sequence continues at coordinate 339,933 of NW_012133841.1, forward strand.
TACACCGACGACGAGCTGGCTGCTTTGGACCACAAGGGCTTCCACACCAGGACCGAGAGCTCGCGCGAGCTCGTCGAGGCTTTGATGTCGTCCGGTCAGGCTGTCGGCGATCGAGGAGCCGAACCCGAATTTGGCACTGCACGTCTGCGGTCTGCCGCGGACAAGACTCTTGATGCACCTCCTATCCCCAATTTCGAACCTGCATCGTCAGAGACGCAGCAGCAGTCCATAGCAGCAGAAGCTGCGAACGCGGTCGATGAGTACATTTTCACCCTACCGGACGCACCTCTTCGAAGCAGAACCAACTCCGTCCGCCGCACTGTCGGTTCCAAAGCCACCTTTGGCAGCAGACGTGGCAAAGCCGTCCTGTCCTTGCTCAACTCTGATGCCGACAACAGCGAGCTCTTCTCCTCGCTTCCAGGAGCGTCTTCGCTGCGAAAGAACGTGGGCGCTACTGCGGAGGACGAGGAAGGCTGGGGTGGAACCTTGGGCCGCACCTCCAACCGCAAGGGTCTCACTGGCGTCTTTGACGTGCAGCCTCCTTCGGCGATGAGGAGGAGCGGGCTGGAGAGGGTGGCAAGCGAAGCGGAGGTCGAAGCTGTGCAGGCCAAGGCGGATGAGAAGGTCGCTGAAGAGGAAGTGGCCGAAGCGCCGGTGGACAGGTACGAGGAAACGGTGCTGTCGGAAGAGGGTGCGGAAGGCGGTATGTCCAGGCGCGCTTCGGTGGAAGAGCGTCTGTCGTCGCTGTTCAGTGAGGGCTTGGAGGTGTCTGCTACGGAAGATGTCGAAGTGGGTCCAGCCGCCACTGAGGCTCATGCTCCAGAAGAGAAGCACAAGGAAGAGGAGGCTCTTCTAAGTGCGATGATCGAAGAAGCTGCTGCGCCCGACTCTGCTGAGCCGACAGCAGACAGTTCTTTCAGAGCTGATGATGATACTCCATCAGGGGAAGCTGCCGAGGCGTATTTAGCCGTCGAGTCGGAAGAGCTTCCTATCGTCGAAGCTACGATGGACGCACTAGACGAAGACACGATGGAAGCCAACGTGGAAAGCACCGCACCGGTGCCAGAACACGAGCAGATCAACGTCGATTTGGCTGCTGCCGAAACTTCAGCCCTGATCTCCGTTGACGCTTTGTCTGGGACCGCCTCGGTCGAGCCGTTCGAAATCGTCTCTGCTCCCACTCCTCCTCCTTCTCAACCGCAACTCTTGGTGCCCCTGACAGTCCTCGAACCGCACCCGTCGGGCACTGGAAGCATCAAGAAGCGCTCCATGGTGCTCGTCGATCGCAAACGATTCGAAAGCCTAGCCAGGCGCATGACGCACCTCGAAGCTCAATTGGACACCATCGACCGCTCTTCCTCCTCCACCGTCAAAGGAAGTGAAGGCCTCAAAGGGATGTTTGAATCGCCAGAGTCTGCTGACGAGGACACCGTCGAGGACGGCGATGCTGTACTGGAAGAGATCCTCGCCGCTACTTCCGCCACCTCTGTCGCTACAGAGAAGCAGACCGCTATCCAACCGTTGGAGATCGACGAGAGCTGCTCTTCCGTTCCTTCGTCGCCGAAATCGGGCTGGCGATCGCTCATAAACCCTTCCTCATGGGCTTCGTACCTCTCCTCGCTGAACCCGTATTACTCCCAACCGTCTCAATCCGATTCGGCTGAGGAGGAGGAAGACTCGTTGAACCTGTACGCGCTGCTCGGGCGACCCGAGTCGGATCACGAAAAACATCTGCTCAGCATCGGCGCTATCCCGGCGTACATGCTGGGGCTAGGCGCGGGTGTTGGTTTCGTCCTCGTCAAGGAGGTTTTGGGTGGCAGGCATTAAGTTAGAGCGTTTTTCCTACGGACCTTATTTTGGGGTGACTGTCGTCACGTTTTGATGAAATTTCATGCTGGTTGCCGACGAAGATCGTCATATGTTTGTGCGGTTGAAAGAGTGATCGCGAGTACGACGAGGAGAGAGAGAACGATTCTTGTTTTTACGAGTATCAGAGTACAGATGGAGGAGAACAAAGAACGGACAAAGACAGCGTTGACTGTGTAAGTTGGGGGCAGGTGTAGGAAGAAGAATAAGTGTTTTGAGAAAGGCTACAGAGATGGTGATCAAATGGCAAGAGACAGGGAAGTATACTTGAGCTCCTTCAATTCGGGATTCGATCGTAGCTCCAGATCCTGGCGTTGAAGTCTCCGCTTCCCGTTGCCAACAGTCCACCCGCGGGACTCAAGTTGATCGCAATGACCGAGTTCTTATGACCCTGCAAGACGAACTGCGCCTGGGCCGTCTTGGGATCCCAGAACTGCACCCCCCTATCCTTGCTACCACTCGCCACCCACTGACCGTCCGGACTGCAGCTGACGCTCAACACGTAGTCCTTGTGGCCCACGAAGGTGGTCGCGCAATTCGCGTGTCCACCCTTCTCCTCGGCCCTGTTCTCCATCACCGCCTTTGCGGTGCCCGTGAGATCCCACAGCTTCAACGTCTTATCCAAACTACCCGAGACGAGGCTCTTTCCGTCGGGAGCGAAGCTGACGCTGTAGATCGAGTCTTTGTGACTCTTCAACCTCTCCAATTGTTTGCCCGTCTGAGCGTCCCACACGCGCACCAGGGTGTCGAGCGCTCCTGCGGCGACCAATCTGTTGTCGCTCGAGATACTGACACTCGTCACACCGGCCTCGCTCGGTCCATGCTCCAACCCAGGCGACGTGTACAGCGTATGCAACAGCTGCCCGTTCTCCACATCCCAGATCCTCACCGTCTTATCCCCCGATCCACTCGCAATGATCCTCCCATCCTTGCTGTAATCCAACGAGTAGATCTCTTGCTTGTGACCCGAAAACAGATGCTTCACCTTCTTCTTACCAATATCCCAAATGCGGATCTGTCGATCCTCAGCTCCCGTCGCAAGACACTTGCCATCGGGACTGAAACACACTGAGCGGATGTACAGATCGCCCTTGGAATTGGCAGACTGATCCGTCAGCACGCACGTCTTGGCTCCGGTCTTGGTGTCGAAGATCTGCGCCGACTTGTTGCATCCGGTAGCGAGGTACTTTCCGTCTGCGGAGAACCGGACGCAGCAGACGACTGACTCGTGCAGGAAGGTGTGGACCAGGTTGACGTCGAGTGTGCGTTTCACTTTGGGGTTGAAGATGGCTAGCCAGTCCGGACCTTCTTTTTTAAGATCTTTGGGGATTTCGTCGGGATCCATGTCGCTCAGGCTGGCGAGGGAGACGTTGCCAGCGGCGGCAGCGGCGGCGCCGGGAGAGTCGGCGGAGGAAGGCACTTCGGGGCCTCGCGAGTCGCGCTCCCTTGCGTCGCGGTGCATGTCGCGGTTGTACGAGTTGGAAGGAGGAAGAGGCGGTGCGCCGCGAGGAGACTGAGCAGGACCTGGGCCGAGAGGTGCTCCGCCACCCATGCGCTGATCGCGATCCCACTTGTCATCGCCGCGCGGTGGAGCTCCTCGATCGCGTTCCTCCTTCTTGATCCAGTCACGTTCTCGCTCGGCTCCGGGGCTAGGGGGACCGCTGTAGTGCGAACCGGGTCCTTCGACGCGCATGCGTTTCGAGTCTTTGCCGCCTGGGGTAGGGCCTCGTGGAGGATCTCGTTCGCGGTCGAAACCGTTGGGGCCACGTCCATACTCGGAGCCAGGACCGCCGAGAGCACCGTTGCCGTTGGGACCAAACATGGCGGCAGAGCCAGCACCACCCGGACCACCGGGAGGAGGTGGGCCACCAGCAGAGGCGATGGGCAAGGGACCGGACGTGGCGGATGCAGGGAGGTGAGGAGGACCGCTCATGGGGCCAGTTGCTGGAGGTGCGCCATGCTCAGAGGAGAGGCCTCGCGAGTCGAGGATGCTGCGGAGACGCTTGACCTCTTCTTCGTATCTGTTGCGGACAGAGCGAGGTAAAATTCAGTAAGGATGCATTGCAGCTGAAGAACGGAGGCTGGATGGGAGACACTCACTGTTGGATGATTTGCGCGTGACGCTTTTCGAGCTCGTAGAAGTGGGTCTGCATCATGTTGACTTCGCTCACTTGTGACGTGACTGTGGAATGCAGAGGGTCGGAAAGTGTCAGCGGCTGTGTGTGCACGGGTAGAGCGTGGGTGTATCGTCGAAAGACGTACCTCTGTGTTCCATCTCGTCGCGTTGCGCCTTGAATTGCGCGGTGTCGTTGCCAAGCAGGTCGAATTCATGACGGACAAAGTCGAGAAGGTCGGCGAGTCTGGCTGAACTGGTGTGCGGAGCTCCCGCGGGAGGTGCTGCGCCAGGTGGACCAGCAGCAGCACCGGGAGGGCCGCTGGAAGCAGGGCCTCCGGGACCGCCTGCTCCAGGTGCGCCCGGATGCGGACCCTGCTGGGCTGCTGCGGCAGCGGCAGCGGCCGCGGCTGCCTGTGAAGGACCAGGACCACCTGGACCGGAAGGAGGCGGACCCGATGGAGGACCTTGGGGCCCGGCGGAAGGTACGATGGATCGATGGCCGTACATGCTTGTCAACTAGAGTGTTGGTACAGATGGACGGTCCGAAGCCGCTGGATGTGAGGGAGAAACGCCGGATGCTCCGAAAATGTGCTGTGACGGCGGAGATCAGACGCACAATGGCAGGATCTTACGAAGCAAAGCGCGCAAACGTAACTCTGACGCCGTGAATTAGAGGTTCTACGGGCTGGTGTGACTGTCCGAGAAGTTTGGCGATCTCGCTGTGCGTCGCAAGGGGTCGAACAAGGACGTAGCGGAGGATGTCACTCTCTGAAAAAAGAGGTATGTGCGCGCCGAATGCTCTAGCAAAATGTCGCAGAGAAGGCCGGTACTCAGGACGCAGATGCAGGTGGTGTTGCCGGAGGAGAGTGTCGATCTGGAAAGCAGTGAAAGGAAAGGAAGCCGGAGGGAAGAAGAGGCAAGGGCGTGAAGGAGATCGAGGATGAGGAAGGATCAAGTGGATGTGACGGCGCGTGGAAGGAGAGAAGAGAGACGTCGCAGATGCAAATCGTGATCCCAGACGAGCACGGAAGTTGAAGAGTCGAGTCTTGAGATAGAGATGCGATCGGATCGTTTACCACTCTTCCAGACACGCGCCTCGAAGCGATGACCTGCAGCAAGCACAAGCCACGGCCTACGGCAACCGCAACAGCTAGAGCAATAATGCGGGCGCAGTCACGGACGCAGACGCACAAGCACCCAAGCAGCGAATCGAGCTTAGTTACAGCGCAGATGCAGACGCAAACGCAGACGCAGAAGCGGAAGGGCCGCTTCCAGATTTTCAGGCGCCTCGGCAAAGAGGCTCTGTCCACTAGTTACGGTATTCTTCGGTTCCATTCGCTCTCAGAGGTAGAGCTGCGTCCGGGAGGCCACATCACTTGACAGCTCGATGCATGGATGGAAATTTAAAGGAGGAAAAAATAAAAGCTAATTTCCCAACCAAGAAAAGAAAAGAAAAAGTTTACACACGGTAGACGCCAGACGAAACCTAGCCACGATGGTCCTCCAATCGTCTCTTATTGGTTGCCTTCGAACGAGCCAGGAGCGGAGAATTGCAGAAGGTAATTTTTACTGTTTTTATTTTTTCTTCGAAATGAAAGTCACGGAAAAAAATGGCTGAGGACGATCCCACCACACCGCACTGAAGGAACGACATCCGGATGAGCTGTCGCACTGCAAGGCCAAGCCGCCGTACCGGAGGTCGTCAAAGATGGGATTATTTTCGCGACGCTGCTAGAAGCGATGTCCTAACAGTATCGTATTTATTTCATTGCGAAACGTCGGAATTTCTTCGGCTCTCGGACTACTTTTGTCCTTTGCAGCTTGGCGAGTGACGGCAAAATTTGAGAATTTTCTTGTGCCGTGCAGCTACACAGAGACCGCAAGCAGCCTCGTGCTATCCGTTTCTTCTCAACTCGATACCCTCTCTATCCTTACCCTCTGACACCAATCCCTATCTTGACTCTACTCTCAAGCTTCACATAGATTGCGACTGCTCAATAGAAGCTCTCGACAGATCGAGTCCGGCGAACATCTCTGAGAGCAAATTTCACCACCATGCCTCGAATTCCTACCGCCAAGCTGGCCTCCAAGGGCGGCGCCGCCCAGCGTCACAATCCGCTTCCGCAGCAGCTGCAACAGGATCAGCTCACATCCAAATTCGGTCTCGTCTCTGCACCTGGTCGTCGATCCAAGAAGGCAACCAAGCCCCAGTCTGCATCCGACGATGAGGAGGACCAAAAGCAGTACGCTGCTCCCCAGGGCATGGTCACTGGCGGTAAATCAGGAGGAGGAAACACACAGAAGAAGTACATCGATCCAAAGCTCTCCAGGAACATTCTACGATTGGCGCGTCAGCAGCAAGAGGAGATCGAACGCGAGGAGATGGAGCTGCAGAATCCTTCGTCTTCGGCTGAAGCGTCCACCTCGGCATCTCACGGTATGACCGCACGTGCTTCGGCAGCAGCTATGCCTGACGATTCGGATGACGAAGAGGCGGATCTTGACGATTTGGGGGAGTTGGACGACGATGAGGCCGAGATGGGTGCCAATGGCTGGAACTCGTACGATGCGAACCTTGAGATCGACCCATCAGATCGCGCGCTTCTCGACAAGTTCGAGGCAGAACACCGCGCTGAGGATGATGACGACGACGATGAGGATGGACAGGACGCTGCCATGGGCGCCGGCGGTTTCGGCGGCAGAGGCAACAAGACCCTCGCAGATCTCATCATGGAAAAGATCGAAGCGGCTGAAGCATCCGGCGACGGTCCTTCGGCGCAAGAACTCGAAGAGCGAAGGATGCCCCCAGGTATCAACCCAAAAGTCATCGAAGTATACCGCAAAGTAGGAGAGCTTCTCTCTCGCTACAAATCCGGTCCCCTCCCCAAAGCATTCAAGATCGTACCATCCCTACCCGCATGGGAGTCGATTCTCTACATCACCGACCCAGCCTCCTGGACACCTCACGCCACCCTCGCAGCAGTACGAATCTTCGTCTCGACAATGAAAGCCGACCAGATGCAACGCTTTTACGAACTCGTCCTGCTCGACAAGGTACGAGACGAGATCCAAGACGACGGCAAGGTCTCCTACCAGACGTACGAAGCCATGAAGAAGGCTATCTACAAGCCGGCTGCTTTCTTCAAAGGGTTCCTCTTCCCCATGTGCGAGTCGGGAACGTTGACGCTCAAGGAAGCCGCCATCGTCTCTTCCGTCCTCGCTAAAGTTTCCATTCCCGTTCTGCACTCTGCTGCCGCCCTCTTGCGTCTTGCTGAGATGGAATACTCCGGTCCCACATCGCTCTTCATCCGAGTCTTGCTCGACAAAAAGTACGCCCTTCCTTACAAGGTCGTCGACTCTCTCGTCTTCCACTACCTTCGATTCGCGGAATCCAACTCTGGCGTTGAGTTGGACAAGATCACGAGGGAGAGGAGGATGCCCGTTCTGTGGCATCAGAGTATGTTGGTGTTTGCTCAGAGGTACAAGCAGGATTTGACACCGGATCAGAAATCTGCCTTGTTGGATCTGTTGCGAGTACAGAAGCACGAGGGAATCTCACCAGAGGTCAGGAGAGAGCTGCTGACCGCCACGGCGAGGGGAGAGATGATGGATGAACCTGTTGATGAGGACGACGATATGATGTCGGTTTGATGTAGACCAAATTTGTGCAATCATCATATCCCCTCTTCACCAGAACATGCTCCCACCATTTGCACGCGACGGTCTGTGCATGCAAAGTGTGTATAAAAGGATATGTTTGATGTGCCATGAATGCTACAGCAACGAGTCCATCCTGCTCAGGACATTGAGAACGGCCGCGATGCATTCGAACATGAAAGCATCCCCTTCCTGCTCCAACTCTTTCTGCAACGCCTTTCCCAACTCTTGCAGTGAAGCACCCACATTGCCTACCTCGTCATACGCCCTTTCGTTCAGCATAGATCCCTCGCCGATCCTCGCACCACCGTTCGCCTTTCTTGGCCCATTGGACGAGATGCTCGTCGGAACGCCACTGCTTCCACCACCTCCTACACCTCCGCCCGCCAAACCGGCACTGGGAGCCATCGGCCAGTTGGCGAACTCCTCGAGTATGTCGTCTGCCTTTTGGAACGCTGATTCGCGCGCTTCGTACGAGAGGTGGTTCAATGCGTTCTCCAACACGTTGGCTGAGAAGGAGCAGCAGAGCAGGCAGAGCGCTCGTGTGACGCGTAATGCGACGGGTCGACCGCTGGAGGAAGCGTCCTCTTTGTAGAAGGTGTTGGCATGCACCGTCGACGAGTTGGAAGTGAGAAGAGCCAAGACACGCCGCAAGACGGCGTCTTTGCAGCTCGTGTCATTGAGCGGATGTGTTGCCATGTCGAACAGAAGGAAGTTGCGCTTCTCGGTTCGAAGGATGCCCTTGTCCACTAAGCCTTTGGCCAAGCGCTCTCGTACCTGCTTGAGTTGGTAGCCGATCTTCATAACATTCCACGTCTCGCCGCTCATCAGGTCAACCCATTGTGCAACAGACATACTCTCGCTGGCCTTCATCATCTTCAGGGCCTCGTCGAGCAGCACCTCTCCCGTCATCTTGCCATCGATCACCTCGACCACTCTTTCCGTCAAGCCGTAGCGCTTTCGCATTGGATCCTTGGTGATGGCGATCCTACGACGCAACGCTAGCTCGATGAGGATGCACCCTCGTAGAGTGTACGAGATGTTGTCGTTCCAAAACGACAGGTAGCCTTGTCTGTCCTTCAAGCCGAGGAGCAGGATCTCTTCCATGAGTGTGAGTCGTGGGTTCTCGCCGATTTCCTTTTCGTCGTTGAGGTCACGCGGGTCGTATGCAACTCGATGCCCCGTGGACTCGTCGTAGGTTGTTACGGATCCAGTTGCTGAGCGTGAGCCGTAGGAAGATGCGGGGCCGTTGCGCGGGGCATTTGATGGTGTTGATGCTCGACCAGGTGCAGGCGAGGATGTGCGCGAGGGTGTGAATTCTTCATCATCGATGCGATTGGCAGAGGTGCTGGGCGCTGCAGAGGCAGAGGCAGCTCCTGCTCCTCTGCGCCTCTGCAGGCCACTGCTCTGTGTCGACGCCATATCGGCAAGGTCGATTATTGCTGTCGATGTCGAAGCGCGCGTGTATAGGTCGGGCACACCGTGGTGTCGATGCGCAAAGCCGCTCGGCAGGATGCTTGAGGTGTAGGAAGATGAATGAACGAACGAAAGTGTTTGTCTCGGCGTCGCCCCTGAAGAAGCTTGCCCAATGCGTTTCGCGTCCCACAATTCGTTCGGGCAGTGTGTCACTTTTCGGCCGGATTGTTTTTGTGTATTGGACCCTTGAATTATGCTCCACCTCGCCTTAACTTTTTCTTTTGGGTACATTGCCTTTCTTCCAGCTTCAACAACATCATCAGAGCTCCCACATCCACCCTTGAGGCTTCATCACAGCCACTCGGCGCCTTCTCCAAGTACTGGGAGCTGGGAAAGGGGTCATGGTCGCTCAGAAAAGGCCAGCGCCATCGGCCAGCTCGAGCTCGAGCTCGAAGCCTCCTACACCGGCGGACCTTTCCAACGGCCAAGGTCCTAACTGGAAGAAGCGCAAGCAAGAGCGTGCACATACCGCTCGTTTCATTCAGACCCAAGCGCCTACAACAGCTTCATCCTCAGCAAGTAGCTCACGGACGGTGTCTAAGTCCTCGACCCCTGTTCCTGCCTATGCGTCAGCGGCTACTGGCGCTTCCACTTCGAATCTACCAACAAGTGTCGAACTCGAATCGCTCGTCTCCTCAAGAGCCTTTCAGATCCAGAGCTTTCTTCGATCCATCAAATCGGCCAAGTCGGCCACCACCACCAGAGCATGGCAGCTCCTTCCACGGCATGCACGCCGCCGCGCTGCCTCACACAATCTGCTTCGCCTCCCATCACGGCTACGCTCAAAAGCTTTGGCAGAACTTCGCAGCAGTACTACGCAAGCAAGATCACGGTCCGACATTCGGAAGCGTTTGCCGAGCCATGGCGTCATTCAATCCACACTTAGGCGAAAGAAGCTGGCGGAACGGGCGTCTCATCCGCAGAGAAGGTGGCTTGAGACGCACATGTGGCATGCAAAGAGGTTCAGGATGACGACGGAAAAGGGCAAGAGGAAGGAGCGCGATCAGGGCAACGAGTGTGGCAGGTGGGGCTTTGTGCTTCCCGAGACAACGATGATGAAGAGTCATCGAGCGAGCTGGCGGAGTGCGAGGGAGTATGTTACGGTGCATGATGCTAGCTACCACTCGGTCTTTCGAGTCGGCGTGCGTGCAGCCGGCTACGAACCGGCGAGTGATGTCGATGCGAAATTGCTCGAGCAGCTGCGTTCCAGCCTTTCAAGAGCAGGTTTTGCTGACGCTTCAAGACTGGGCCTTGCAAAATCACCTTCGTCTTCCCACGTCCTCGACACCGTTCTCACGCAGTCTCAAGGAGACCAGCAGAGCAGTATCACAGACATTCCAGCTTCCATCTTCAAAGCTGCGCTAGCACCAGCCCGCATCATATTGCTTTCCGGCTGTCGAAACTTCTCCAAGACTTTGCCACAGCAGGCTCCGTACAGCTACGATTGCAAGGAAGCACTCGTCTTTGCCCACCCTGCGGCCGACCTGCACATACGACGTGCGCTCAAAGCAGCCGGGATAGTCTTGATTGACGAGAGGAAGAACGCACTCTTCGATCTCGAGCCACCAGCCGCACGAGTGGTCGACACGTACGCATTCCAGCTCGATTCGGCGCCCGATCCGTGGCTGGCGGCAGGAGGAAAGGACAGCTCGCTGTCGAAGCTCGAGAAGAAGCGCAGGAGACAAGCATACGGCAGCGGAAGCGCAAAGGGCTCGAGCGGGCAGGAGATGGACACGTCTGACGATGCAACAAGCAACGGCGTGATCTTGGATGACAGAACGACGCTGATGCGTAAGCAAGGCTTCAACATGTTTGAGCTCGTTGGTCCTCGCGCGACGTCGCTATTGCAAGCCGTGCTTCGATTGTCGCCCGCCGTCAGCCAGGATGCTGCTGAGCGCAATCTTAGACAGCTGTTAAGCAAGCAAAATGGCGCAGCAACTTCGATGGTCGAGGTGCAAGTCAATGACCCTCGACTCTCATACCCACCAAAGCTCAAGCCTATACATTCTGCTGCAAAGACATCCTCGGAATCAAAGAACGAGGCCGCTTTGGAGGCTCCATCGACTGACAAGCTCTTTTGGACGGGAGCCACTCCACCTCGTTTCAGCAAAGGCGAGATCGACTCGAGGCGAGCTTTCAACGTCGTGCCTGGTGCTCGATTGCAGCCCGACTCTCGAGATGACATTGTACCCGTCGTCATCATCCGTGACCACCTCGTGCAGACTCCATCGATCGATCGATTCACTCTTATCGTACCTCGCGGTTGGGGCACGGCTTTCTTCCTCTCCCTCGTCGCTACGCATCAATCTGGCGCCTCGAGTGGAGCACGAGTGCTGGGACAGCATCAGCTGAAACATCAGCGGCTCGAATTGGCCGCCCTTTCCGCGGCTGTTGGCGCAAAGATGCCAGCAGCCAAAGCGGACATGCTCAGCTATCCACACAATTGGCTCGGCACGCAGGCGCATGCCGTCAGTGAAAAGGAAGCAGCGGCGACGCGACAAGAGGTGTGGAGCAGGAGGCCCAAGGGCAAGAGGACAGAATACCTTTTCCCGTCTCATAAGGACTGGGTTGCCTTTCAACAAACAAACACTGCGGATCAGGTCCAGGCAAAGCTTTCAAAGGATCGAACAGGTGCTTCAAGGCCGTATCCATTCGGCGGGTCACATTGCTGGGAGTGGATCGTCGGGAACTCCGAAAGGCTGTTCGGCAAGGCTGCTGCCCAGCAAGACGAAAAAGTCGAGCTGCAACAGCCGTGGCTAGTGGCGTCGGCAGCGGCTCAGCTGCCGAACGAAGCGGCGCTTTCAGCAGCGAACCTTGCATCTGCCATGGTCGCTATGAACTTGCGAGCGGTTCGAAAGGGAACAGTCATGCCGTTGAGCAGTCTGATGCTAGCACCTTCGTTCGAAGATCACCTCAGTTGGGTACATCACCTCCACCCGATCGATCATCCAGCCGCGGTCGCCAACCGCAGCAGCACTGGAGCGCAAAAGATGGACAAACAACATCTCAAGTCGCTGATCGAACGACGCTGTGAGATCATGCAGCTGGGACGAAGTGCTCCGCAAAGCTCCTCCTTCAAGCCGAAACTCAAAGCTGCTGTGCAGAGCACGAATCCTTGGTCGAGCTCCAATTCCACGGCGACCGATCCGGAAGAGATGCACAACCGCAGCGCCGACTGGAACAACACTGTGGGTACGGTGCTGGACGGCGACTACTCGCTCGGCAATGGCAAAGGTTTTGGTATCGGGGCGATCACGCTGCGCGCTTGGTTGGAGTTGAAGGATCGAGAGGCGAGGTTGGCGGCGCTCAAGGGAGAGGAGGAGGAGAAAGGTAGGAGGAAAGCGCGGAATCCGATCGAGACCAGGTTTCTGCTGTTGATGCGCGAGCCCGGGACGGACGTCGTTCGCGCTGTGACTGCTAGCCTTATACCCTTGTCGTAGTGACCCGCGTTGCAATCCCAGCCACATGGCGAGACAGCAAAGCACATGTCATCGCTCCGACCTTCACGCCTGTTGCACTCTGAACGCTTGGATTTTTTATTTGCATCTATCAAGTCGAGCTTGATCCTGACTCTGCTTCGTCTTGCTGCAGTTTTCTCAACTTCTCCTCTCTCCTCAACCTCCTCTCTTCCAACTTTTGCTTTACGTATTCGTCCTTCCATTTCTCGATTTCCTTCTCACTCGCTACGATGCCCTTCTTTCCCAGCTCCGCTCTGGCTCTACTCCTGACCATGTTCTCTTCGGACCGTTGTTGGGATTCGTGACTGAGCAGAACGGTGTCTGCGCCTACTACGAAGCCAAAGATGGTGAAACCGGAGGTGATGAAACCTTTGAGGGCGAGGGTTTGACGTCGGAAGCCGGGGAAGAGGTGGTGTGCCATGAAACAGCTGGATGCGCCGAGAGCTGTGTACAACAGCGCACCTTTCATCGCCGCATTCTGCAACAGCGGAGGGATGAAATAGGGGTCAGCATGTGTGAGGTGAAGGGTAAGGGAGACGGAAAGAAGACTCACTCGCTGCAGCTCGTAGGCCGTACCGATTTGCGTCTCGCGATGTCGTATACGTTTGGGAGCGGATCCGAGCGTGGATGAGCTGAGCGCTGACAACGGCGCATCCGCCGAGGTTGACGCTTGATCCGACATTACTTGTAGTCCCGACTCGATGGCTGCTCTGTCGACGTGATTGCAGTCATTGAAGATGCATGGCAGGTATCTTCCCGGGTCCAAGCGTCGAGAAGATCACCCCCAACCCGGACTTCAGCGTGTGGAGGCATACATCGGGGAATCGGCATATTGCCTAGGTAATCATGACAGTTCAGGAAGAAATGAAAGCTTTATCTTCTTGCAAGGTGAGAAATTCAGGGTTCAATTTTCTCGTTGAGCTGCAAGCGCGGTTGAAACTTTTTCGCATCGGCTGCAAAAAGACGGGTCTGGCGAGATTGCGCTTCAGAGTGGCGGTGAACCCTGTTTCTCGCCAATCAAAGCTTTATTCGAGATTGCGGCGCGGGAGGCTGCGATACCAGAACTTCTTCGTTGTTTTCCTTCTGCATCACCACAAGCGTCACGATCTTCCTCAGCAATACCAGCATCGCCGTTTACCGTGGTGTCGCAGTGACCAACAGAGCGAAAGCCGACCAAAGAGCCCTAGGCTGCCCCCTCACCACCGAACCATCTCCCCCTTAGACCCACGGCGAGCTTCCGCATCATCACATACGCCCTCCCATCATGCCCCAGATCAACCCCAACTCGACTTCGGTCGCCGCAGACGAAGCGCTGCGAAACACCTTCCAGATCGTCCATGCCTTCTTGGCCGAACACGCTCCTCAAGCAGCTCAACAGCTGGCCGCAACTCTACCCGATTCACCTGCTCCGCCCAAGACTCTTGCTTCAGCACTCGTCGATCATGTCCGCAACTCGCCTAGGCGGTCATGGCCCGGTCTGGTTGCTCAGCAGGCCACTCCGTCGTCGCCGACTCCCATGGACGAGGACACCGATTCCGACAGCTCCGACTCTGATTCCGACAGCGATTCCGACAGCAGCAGCAGCGGCAGCAGCGTCAGTAGCAGTAGCGGTGATGACAGTGACAGCGATAGTGATAGCAGCGATTCAGATGACGACAGCTCGGATGATGACGACGATGAATCAGACTCGGAAGAAGACAAGCAGGTCAAGGCTGCCAAGCCCGACCCGCCGCATCAGGACACCGAAGCAGCGTCCTCCACCGTCGTCTCCGACTCGCAGGACGAGGCGGAGGCTGCGCTCCCCAGCAATGGCATTGCAACCCCTACACGAGCGTCCTCCGTCAGTGCTGCTGCTGTTGTGACCAACAAGCGCAAGCGAGAAGCCACTCCCTCGGACGACTCGAGCTCGGATTCCAGCTCCGACGATTCTTCGGACGACAGCGATGACGAGAGCGGTGACAGCGACAGCGATAGCAGCAGCGACGATGGTGACGATAGCGATGACGAGTCGAGCGACTCGGACGACAGTGATAGCGATGATGAAGACGAGGAGGAAGAGGATGCCAAGGAAGACAAGGCGACGATCAAGAAGGTCGAGGTGGTCGTCAAGACTGTTGAGTCGGATTCGGATGATTCCGACTCGAGCTCTGACGATTCCTCCTCCAGCAGCGATGATGGAGCAGAAGCGGCTGTGGCTTCAAAGGACGGTGACGACGACGACGGCTCGTCCGACAGCAGCAGCGACGATAGCGACTCGTCTGACTCGGACTCCGACTCGAACTCTGATTCCGACGATAGCAATAGCGATTCATCCTCTTCATCCGAATCAGGATTCGACAGCGACAGCTCCTCCTCTTCATCCTCCTCCTCTGGCAGCTCATCCTCTCCCTCACCAAAGGGCCCACCAGCCAAGCGACAAAAGGTTGTCTCGCCACCTGCCACCCCCACGCCCGCTCCCACCGTCGCCGCCACCACCACCACCACCAGCATCGCCTCCACTCCCACCCCATCCACCTCCTCCGCCCGCAAGCCTCACTCCAATTCCACCCAAAACACCCCCTTCCAACGCGTCAAGGCCGACAAAGTCACCTACCTCCACGAAGGCATGAAGGACATGTCTTACTCCGGCAAGGCGGGCGTCACCGGCGACGAGTACGGCGCACGTGCCAGTCGCGACCTCATCGTCACACGCGGCAAAGGTTTCACCAAGGAGAAGAACAAGAAGAAGCGCGGCAGCTACAGAGGTGGCGCCATCGACGTGTACGGTTCGCACTCGATCAAGTTTGATGATGACGATTAGATCTGGCACGCGATTAGTCGGGATGGGTAGAGGGTGAATTGCAAATTGCATTGTTTTCTGGTACGAAGACGAGGTGTGCGAAGGAAGAAGTGTGTGTGATTCGCCGGTAGAATGTCTTGATCCGATTGCGTGGGTGTGGTGCGTGTGAATTGTGAACGAAGAGAGTTTCTTTCTTGGGTCGATCAAAGCTTGCCGAGTCTGGAAGCACCATCGAGACGAATGTACGAGCCGTTCTGTTGGATCATGGAAACGCAAGATATCAGTCAGCTTTGTCCCTCCCTCATCACCTCCCTCTTCTACTTCTTTTGAAACTTACCAACATGGGATTCTCAATAACCCCCTGTACACTCAACGCAAACTCCTCTGGCTTACCGAACCTAGCCGGGTACTCGCACTGGCTCAGAATCTTCGCCCTCGCCCTATCCGGCAATCCCATCATCATGGGCGTCTCGAACAAGGTCGGGACCAACGTCATGACCCTGACGCCGAACCACGCCAGATCCCTCGCCATCGGTAGACTCAGCGCCAGCACACCACCTTTGCTTGCCGAGTAGCTGCACTGACCTGCCTGGCCTTCGAGCGCTGCAGCGGAAGCGGTGTTGATGATCACACCTAGGTCTTCCGTCGACTCGGTCGGTTTGGGGATCGGTTTGGCTAGGTCTCGAACGAGACGTGCTGCAGTGAGGCGGGAGACGTTGAACGTTCCGATCAGGTTGATCTCTACTGTCTTGCGGAATGTCTCGAGGTCGAAAGGCGAGCCGTCTTGAGAGATGATCTTGCCTGCCATACCGACTCCTCCGCAGTTGACGCAACCACCGACCTGGATAGAAGGCCATTGCTTATCGCACGCAGAGATCGCTTCGACCACATCTTCTTCTGAACACACGTCCACCTCGAACGCTTCCGCTCGCTTTGTAGATGGAGAGGAAGAGTTGAGCGTAGAAGCGAGAGATTGGGCAGCGGGAAGCTGGATATCCATGATCGCAACGTAGGCTCCCAGAGAGTGGAGATGAGTCGCAGTGGCTGCTCCCAAACCGGACGCTCCGCCGGTGATGTAGAATAGTCGATCTTTGATCTGCATTATGAAGGTTTAATGACGACTTGAAGCGGGTGTTGAAGGGGTAAGTGGATGCGAGCAGGACGAATATCGGCGACGGTGATGATGATGGAAGTACGAGTTGGGAAACTAGAAATCGAATGCGTGCAGAGAGCTGTGAAAGTGTCGAAGGCGATCCGGAACGCGTCGAGAAGCCTTACCGGGCTGAGCTACGGCACAACGTGCATACTCGGCTATTCCAACTCAACTGTTATCCGGAAACCCTGCAGCTGGCGCTCTTGGACAAATTTCAATACCACACATCCCATCGGTAGCCTTTTCCATATCCAGCCGCATTCGGGCCTCATCGTACAACGACGTATCTTCAACTCAGCTGATCTGGTCGACACACAAGCGACGAGGGAAAGAGAGAGAAATATGATCATTTTTGAGCGGGGAGGAAGAACCAAGAAAAAGAGATCGAGAAAGTAAACCAATCGACCTGGAAGGCACAAAGCCGCAGACGTCGACGACACTAAAGGAAGCGAGAGTAAAGCATGGAGAGACAGAACAGGGCTCGACACGATGAAGAGCGATGGGTTCACTGGGAACCATCCTGAGGAGGAGCCTGCTGTGCGTCCTGACCGTCAGCGGCGCCCTGGGGAGGAGGCTGCTGGCCTTGGTCGTCACCGAACTGAGCAGGAGGCTCGTGACCTTGGTCGCTACCGCCCTGATCAGCCATAAGCTGGTAGCCGCCTTGGCCCTGGCCGCCTTGACCGTCCTGACCCTGGCCGTCTTGACCCTGACCATCCTGACCCTTGTTCTTCTCGCAGTCGTCGGGTTTCTTGTCGGCATCGTCACCGCTACCGTAAGGGCTCTTCTTGTCACCAGCGCCATTGTCGCCGTTGTCAGAATCGCTACCGGATCCGTAAGGGCTCTTCTGCTGACCAGCGCCGTTGTCGCCGTTGTCAGAGTCACTGCCGGATCCGTAAGGGCTCTTCTGCTGACCAGCACCGTTGTCGCCATTGTCAGAATCGCTACCGGATCCGTAAGGGCTCTTCCGTTGACCAGCGCCGTTGTCGCCGTTGTCCGAATCGCTACCGGATCCATAGGGGCTCTTTGGCTGACCAGCACCGTTGTCGCCGTTGTCAGAGTCGCCACCGGATCCGTAAGGGCTCTTCTGCTGACCAGCACCGTTGTCGCCGTTGTCAGAGTCACCGCCGGATCCGTAAGGGTTTTGCTGCTGACCATCAGCTCCCTTGTCGTCGTCGCACTGCTCGCTGTCATCTTGAGCAGGCTGACCCGGCTGAGGCGACACGCCTGCGCCGTTGTCAGACGGAGCGCCAGGAACGTTGTCGCCGCCATTCTGACCAGGAGCAGGAGAGCCAGCACCGTTGTCACCGCCGTCCTGACCAGGAACAGGAGAACCAGCACCGTTGTCACCTCCGTTCTGACCAGGAGCAGGGGAGCCGGCACCGTTGTCACCGCCGTCCTGACCGGGGGCAGGAGAGCCAGCGGCACCGCAACCGAACTTGGCGACGTCGCTGAAACCCATGTGAAGGTAAAAATCGCAGCTGTTGTCCCAGCCAAAGTCGCACTGCTTCTTCTTGTTGCAAGCGTGGTTCGAGTAGTCCTTGGCATCCTCGCTGCAGTCGTCCTTGGAGCAGCCTACGGCCTTGGTGTCGATGCCAAACTGCTTCAAGGCAGAGCAGATGTCCTTGCGGTTGGCGTCCTTGGAGAAGCAAGGAGCGGTGTCAGCCTCTCCGCCGCCCTTCTTGGGGAACTTGGGGCAGTTGTCAGGCGAACCTGGGCTTTGGTCCTGGTTGTTGACCGGGATAGGGCTCTGCGCAAGCGCATCGGGAGAAAGAGGCTCGTTGCCAGAAGTGACAGGCACGGTGATCGTTTGGTCAGGGTTACCAGGCTGACCAGGCTGACCGCCCTGATCGGGCTGTTGGTTCGGACCGGACTGCGGCTGATCGTTAGGGTTACCCGGCTGGGCGCCACCCTGACCGCCTTGCTGCGACGCCTGCTGCGCTTTCTGCTGGTCCTGTTGGGCGCGCTCCTGGTCTTTCTGCTGACGCTCCTGCTCCTTCTTCTGACGCTTAGCTTCCTCCTTCTGCTGCTTCTCCTGGTCCTTCTGCTGCTTCTCCTGATCCTTCTTCTGCTTCTCCTGATCCTTCTTCTGCTGGTCCGTCTGCTGCTGCTGCTGCTGCCCACCTTGGTCTGGCTGGGGCTGAGGCTGGGAGTCAGGAGCGTATCCGTGCGGCGGACCTTGACCGGGCTGGTCCTGGCCGGGCTGTCCCTGACCAGGTGGGCTCTGACCGGGCTGGTTCTGGTCGGGCTGTCCCTGACCAGGTGGGCTCTGACCGGGCTGGTTCTGGTCGGGTTGACCCTGACCAGGTGGACCTTGACCAGGCTGGTCGCTGCCCGGAGGCTTACCGTAGTCCTGCTTCTGCGCTCCGTCGTCTTGACCCTGAGGGTTACCGTAGTCCTGCTTCTGCGCACCGTCATCTTGACCCTGAGGGTTCGACTGGTCACCGTTTTGAGGACTGCCGTAGTCCTGCTTCTTTTGGCCATCGTCACCACCCTGGTTCGAAGGCGACGAGATGTCTCCTCCATCGGCGTCGGAGTTGGCGCCGTAAGCGCCACCATCGCGACGGAGGATGCGGCTGGCGAAACCACCGAAACCACCGCGCTTCTGAAGAGCGGCAGCCTCGTCGCGGCGGTTGAGGTTGGAGGGACGCTTGTTAGCCACAGGAGCCTTTGCGTCAGCAACCGAGATGGCGGCGCTGACGACGACGAGCAGCGTCACAAAAGATGCTTGGATCTTCATGATGACAATGAGAGATGTGTGTCGACGACTACACTTGCCAGAAGGATTCGAAGACGAGCAACAATGAGAGTGAGGATCGGGAGACTGTGAGGAGAGAGAATTGTGTGAAGGGCAAATAGAGGAAGCGGTTGATTCGTGTGCCTCTTATATCGTCCAAAGCACACATTTGGAGCTGAGCAACGCAAGGGGGTGACGACAGTCGACTTTCTGCCAGAAACGCAGAGCCCACCGCATCGTCTCGCTGGTGAGAGTCGAGATCGTCGCCACTGATGCACCGACGGCGAAACCCGTTGCTGCCAAAAGGCCCATGGCGTGAGCCCCATCTCATTTGTGTGTCGGCACCGGACATCGTCGCCGAGGTCGTACGGTACTGTACAGTACAAGAAATGGGTCTTGCTGAGGACATGAAACCAGTGCTTGCTTTCAAGCGAGACTGAGAAAGACTGCCCCTATGTGCTTAAATGGACCAGAGGCGGAACTCGACGTCGGAGCGACCGAGAGTGAAACTGTTGCGCGTGGGACAATGTGGACCGAGATGAGATGAAGCGGGCAACACGTCGAAGTCAGAGCCGACGTGAGGCGGCATAAAGGCATCGAGCTCCAACCGGAGTGCTTTGGTACTTGACAGATGCCTCGAAGTGGGCCAAGTGAGGTGGACATGAAATGACAACCGTAGTCCGAAATTCTTGCCGTGCGTGCTTCCAACCGTGCATCAGACACCGCCTGCCCGCCAATTGACGTTGAGATCCGCTTGGATTGATACCGCATATATGCTCCAACCAACGTTGGATCGACGAGAAGACTTGCGGCTGGTCGGTCTTATGGAGCGTTATGCAAGCACCGACTGCGATCGACGCGTGCCGATGGCCGTCGGGCTCTGTGTTCTCAGTTCCGAATCCGTCGTCGTTCCAACCATTATAGAGTGTTGCCCACCTGCATACTGTATCAAGGCGGCCTCGAGCTCGTCACAACTTCACCTCACTGCTGCATGCAGTGAATCCTCCTGGCATACTGTAAGAGTGGGGATCAGCGATCAGGCTACAAGTATTCGATCCTAGTCATTGTCCAAACTGTGGTTGGAGCTGCTGCACGTTGCATCTTGATCAAAGTGGGTTGATCGGCCGGCAGAGGAGATCACGGCATGCGTTGGGCGGGTGTGAGCGTTGGCCGATAATCGCGAACTGTAGTTTGGCGGCTTGGTCAGCCGCCGAAGGAGCCGTTGGAATGCACCTGGATGAGAATCGCTCAACAGCCTGCGAATGACGGCGACGTTCGACATCACGAGTAGAGAGAGACCCACCAATCGCGCATAGCACAGCCACAACTAGGACGCCGAGCCGCTTGCGCAGTTCTGTACTATGAACGCCTCATCTGAACAACCAGCACAGGTGGGTCAAATGCTCATTGCGAGTGAGTGAGCATGCACTGAATCGCATGTGTCGTCCGTCACTTGGCAGTGAAAGGAATGTGTTCTGTATTGCAAAGATGAGCACGGAGGCCGCCAAGCGTAGATCACTCTTCGTCGTCGAGTTCGACGCTGAAGCTGGTGATCTGGGGTAAATAGGCACATGCAGCCAGGTCGAGATAGTACAGATCGTCAAAGATGTCTTTGCCATCAAATCCGCCGTGCACGAACAGTCTTGAGTCTCTGAGCCAAGCCTGATGGTAGCCTCGACCTTGCGGCTTCTTGCCGCAGACCTTTCGCGGCTCCCACTGTAGATTGACGAGATTGAGCGTGAGGAGCTCCGAGGTGTACGTCTTGCTATCGTGGCCGCCAAATATGAAGAGGTACGAGCCGACCTGCGTAGCCGTGTGACCGAGACGGTTGTGAATTTCGTCGGTTTTGACTTGATACCAGGTGCGTGTGTCTAGTCGGAGAATATGGATATCGTTGAAAGACATGTGACCGTCGCTGCCGCCGATGACGATAAGCTTCCCGTCGACCAAGTTCGAGGTGTGATATCCTCGACCGATGGGCACCTTGCCGCTGCACTCCAGCTTCCGCCACTCGAGACGTGACAGATCGTTGACATCGAGCGTATGTACATCGTTGAGCGCGCCGACGCCGTTGCCTCCTCCGAAGACAATCAGCTGTCCCTCGTAGTAGTTACAGGTATGAGCGCGCCGTGGACTGGGAGCGATGCCACCAACCTCGGGCTTGGTCCACCTCAAGGACACAGTGTCGAAGATGTACAGATCGTTGAAATAGTGAGGGCCATCACCACCTGCGAAAACAAAGAGACGCTTGTTGACCATGGTTGCCGAGTGGGCACGGCGAGCAGGAGGAACATCTCCGGTCACCTTGGGCTTAGACCAGCACATGGTCTCGGTATCGAAGCACCAAAGGTCACGGAAGCAGCCACGATTGTCACATCCGCCAAACAACCAGAGCACCTCGTCGCAGAGGTTTGCGGTGTGTGCACGAAAGCTGCGTCGAGGCACACTGCCGTGCGCAGGTGCCTTTGACCAGTACATGGCCGGTGGCGGCGCTGGTTGAACGTCGCTGGCCGAGGGGAGTTGAGGGAGAGTGCGATGAGATGTCTTCAACGAGCGCGCAGCGGAGGTGTTGGCTTCAGCACGTGCTGAGCTGGCAGGAGGAGCAGACTCGCGTGCGCGGCTCGATGTTGGTCGCTTGGCGCCCGAGGTGGCCGCTGCCCTATCGGCAACGTCCCTGTCGCGACGGTCCTTGGATGCATTCGTGGACATATGCGTAGCGTTATTGCTCTGCGCTGCGCGGCGGGACTCTGGATCATCTGACGGTGGCACGGAGCGACGGACGGGTTTCGAGCTGGTCAAGGGTGTAGAGGCGGCGGAAGCAGATGAAGAGGTTGGCTCCAGGGCCAAAGACTGGTCGAAGTTAGCGGCGAAGGTGGAATCGGCGGGATCATGTTCGCGCAGCGAGGCAGATGCAGCGTCGGCAGCAGCAGACAGAGCTGCGCGGGAGCGAGAGGTAGTGAGAGTGGAATGCCTCGAGGCAGACGGAACGGATACTGGCGGGCTCGCAAATGCCGAGGGACGCCCGAGTAGCTCAACTGGCTCGGTGAGGTCGGAAACTCCGCTGCCATCGGCAGAGTGATGCGAATCGGATCGTCGTGCGCTCAGTGTGTTTCGATCAGCTCGCTGCGCGGGTCGGGACAGCGAAACGGTGCGCTGGTGACCCTCGTCGGAACGATCGTCAGAGTGAGTGTTGGCGAACCGCTGCGAGCTCGACAGCTGCGGAGAGGCCGACGCTTCTTCTACCAGCACAAGACCTGGATCTGCGACAGAATTCATGCTGTAGGAACCGCCAAAAGAGTCCTTGTGGCTCAAAACGCGGGCGTTGTGTGTGAGATGTGGTGCGCGAGATTCGGAGGGTCCGGCGAGCCGAAGCGTGTAAGGATCAGCTTGATTCGCCGAGGTGGACCCGAAAGAGGCAAGCTCTTCGTGGGCCTCGCTGCTGGCGGAACTGTGCGAAGAGCGTGTGTTGAAGGAAGACTGGTTGTGCAAACGCGAGACCGTGGAGCTGTGGGAAGGAAGATAGCTGCGTGTCCCGGTATAGTCTCCGTACATCTGAGGTGTGGATGCGCCCGAAGGCAAGGAGAGGTCGCTAGCGTCGGAACGCTTCCGAGCAATAGACTGAGATGGTGGGACGTCCATACCCAGCACCTGGACTGTGCTCGGATCGCGTTGCTCTTGCGATGGTCGGATCGCAGACAGAGACGGAGCCGCAGGATCCGGCATCCTACGTCCAAAAAGCGGATCGTCCAGCGCAACTTGACAAAACGCGGCTCGAGATACGAAATGCAGCTCTGGCTGACGCCGTTGCTTTGAAGTGTGGTTGCGCCTTTCTAGAGCGATGTGCAGTCTCGTTGGCTGGTCCAGTATCAGCTTTCGAGGACGCGAGCCTCAAGAAGACCAATTTGTGTGACCCAAGTTGGTGTCTCTTGGTTGTCTGTCACTCGCTGAGAAAGACGATCCTCTTTCGGTGATGATGGTGTTGTTCGCAACTGAATGCTCTACGGCATACAGGCGTGTGACTTCAGAAGGGCCCTCTAAGACCGTGCGCCTGAAAATTTAAGCCCAAGAAGCGCGTTGCCGCCGTCGGACCCTGATTCGGTTTGCGCTAGAAACACTATTTTGCTTTTCTTCCTGCTCTCGCTAGGCGCTAAAGTGGTTGCTTGCATGCTGGCTCTTCATCGTCGAGCTTGTACGCCCAGGCCCTTATAGTCTGTTTCAACGTCATATGAATCTTGTGTGCCAAGCTGAATGATGCTGAGTGCCCCTCAGCACACCGAAAATTGAACTGTGTGCTGCCTCAGAAATTTCAAGACGACCCCGGCGAAACCGTCGGGGTCATTTTTTGAGGGTTGAAAGTTCCTCTCGCCTGAATTCAAATCCTCATAGCTTCATGGCGTTTTGATCCTATGGTACCCTTACTATTATGTTCCGCTCTCTAGCCTCCTACTCAGGCCTCCAGAAGCTCTCCTAGCCTCAAAGAGAGGGGTCTGAGATGTACGTGCACCAGAAAATGGGTGAGATGACACAAGTGCGAACTTGGAAAAGAAAAGGTTTTGGGGATCCAAGCGTGTTCACACCTCCACCTCGAAGACTGCGCTCAACTTCTCATCCTTTCCTTTCTTGCTTCACCTCCTCAACAAGCCTATCTCGTCTCACCGAGCATCGACAGCGCACTGCTCATCATGAGTGCAGCTTACTCGAACTCGTCGCGCGCGCTTGCGTTCCTCTCGGAAACCTCGGAGGATGCAATCGCCGCGCTCAAGGGCCTCGTTGGCGGCGTCGGCTCGGCCAAGTATCTCGACACTTCAGAGGACAAGCTGTCCACCATCGCCACCCAGATCGATTCCAGCAGGGATGAGGATCGCATTGCTGCGCTCACGCGTATCGTCGCTATGGTCTCAAAAGGCCGCGATGCCTCCTCCTTCCTCCCCGCCGTCCTGAAGCTCACTTCCTCCTCCAACCTCGATGTTCGCAAGCTCGTCTACATTGTACTGCTGCGTTACGCCAACAGCAATCCCGACCTGACACTCCTCAGCATCAACAGCTTCCAACGCGACCTCTCCGATCCCAGTCCGCTCATCCGTGCCATGGCTTTACGTGTACTCAGCAGCATCAAAGTGGCCATGGTTGCTCCCATCGTCATCATGGCAGTCACCAAGGCTTCTCGCGACCCGAACCTATACGTTCGCAAGATCGCTGCACTGGCAATCCCCAAATGCTACCAGATCGACTCCTTACAGCTCGACAGTCTTCAGGAGGTCCTCGCGACCCTCTTGTCCGATCGTTCGCCCTTTGTCCTAGGCGCCGCCCTCTCTGCATTCCAGCGAATGTGTCCGACAAATTGGCAATTGCTTCATCAGAATTACCGGAGAATCTGCCATGCCCTTTCGGACATGGATGAATGGGGTCAGATTGTCGCTCTCCAGGTTCTCTCGCGCTATGCAAGAGCGAATCTCAACCAACCCAGCACGAAAGAAGAAACAGCTCCTTCCTCGGCGCCTTCACCGTCTGGCAGGCAATCAGCAACGCTGGTCAAATCGGCGGAAGTTGCTCCAACACATCAGTCGAGCGGAACAAGCGCAAAGGCGAGTGATACCGATGGTCTCGAAGCGTTTCTGTCAAGTGAAGCGGCCCCTTCGACTTCTCTAATCGAAAGCACTGAACGTGGCAATGCGGACTTGCTCTCAAGCTTAGCAAACGGTTCTTCTTCAAACCTCGACCGGGATCTAGAGCTTCTTCTGACGAAGTCGCAAGGCCTGCTGCACAGTCGAAACTCTGCAGTCGTACTCGCAGTGGCACGCTTGATACTGTACCTGGCGCCCCCTTCCGATCAAGTCATGCTCGTACGACCACTCGTGAGGCTACTCAAGTCGCCTCCAGACGTCAGCTACTTGGTTCTGCTGAACATTCTCGCCATTGCACGTCGAAATAGCTCGCTATTCGCACCCTACGCCGCCTCCTTTCTGCTCGGCGCATCTCACGAAGAGCCGATGTTCCTCTCGCTCCTCAAGCTCGATACCTTGGTCGTCATATGCAATGCTGCCAATCTCGACTTTGTGTTGTCGGAGATCGCAAGTCACATGCGGTCCGCAGATGCTGTCATCGCTGCGCATTCCGTCTCGTGCCTCGGTCAACTTGCTCTTCGGGAGGACCTGGGCGCGAGCTCGAGGTGCCTTGCTGTTCTGCTTGACTTGCTCCGCAGACGCAGATCGGGACCTCGAGTACACGACGCGACCGTGGCACGTGCAGTGCTTGTCATCAAGAATCTCCTGCAGCTTGCTCAGGAGGCAGCTTCCAGCCAGAGCGATATCGAGTCGAAGAGGACGTCTGCCATCGTCTATCGCTTGTCAGCATTGCTTTTTGGCACACCTTCCAAAGCCGGCGCCGACGACAAGCAGAAGCGCAAAGCAAAACCCAAGGCCGTTGGAAAAGGCGCCATCCTCCATCCCGAAGCGCGAGCGAGCATCCTTTGGCTGCTTGGCCAGCACGCACGCCAGACCATTTCGACCTCTGACTCGAGCACTGTTCCGCTTTCGAAGGGCTCGACCCAGGAGAGCAAGACGCTAGCCGAGCTCATCGTGCCCGATATTCTCCGTCGATGTGCCATCAACTTCACCAACGAGTCGTCGATCGTCAAGTTGCAGATCTTGACCATGTCGAGCAAGGCATTCGCGTTTCTGCCGAGCGTACTGGTCCCGACGCCGGCATTGGACGAGGAGCATCAGGGGAGGTCTGAGCGGCTGATGTCCGCGATGACGGTGTTACACTTTTACCTGCTGAAGTTGGCTCGATACGATGCTGACTTTGACGTGCGAGACCGTGCGCGTTTCTTGAAAGGGTTGACGTCGCCGCTCACCGTGACGAAGAAGGCGGCCGGCGTTGATGATGATGGCAGCGGCAGCCTGGCATCTCTGGATGAAAAGGTGCAGGGGAACACGATCGAATTGGCGATTGAAAAGGCGGCACGTACGATTGGTGAAGGCGCAAGCGAGGAAGGCGATGCCGATCTCAAAGGTGTACGTCTGCGAAGGGAACAAGTCATACACGTGCTGTTCGAAGGCAAATCTCTTGCATCCAGCATCAGCGTCGACACCCGCACCAAAGATCACGGCACGTCTGACATCAGCACCCCCAGCTCGGCACCAGAACTCGCCTCACTCTCCCTCACACTCGGCGGCAAACTCATCAAAGGCTGGCTCGACACCACCCTTCCACCATGGACCACCACCCCAACCCCACCCACCACTCGCGAACCGCCATCAGCTCCAGCCTCCACCACCCTCCAAAATACCACCCTCGCCAATCTCAAATCCTTCTCATCCTCCGACTTCAACTCTTCCCCACTCGCAGCTTCCTCACCCATCGTGCTGACCCCAGGTAAAGGGAACGCCACTCCAACTTCACGCGGCAGCTCAACACCCATCGACCTCGAGGCAAACAGTACAACAACCCAGGCACAGCAAAAGTACAAAGATCTGGATTCGTTTTTGGATGAAAGCGATGACGAGGACGACGTTGCTGGTGACGAGCGGTATCTCGATGACTCCGCTCCTGAAGACGATGACTTTGCTGCGGGAGCAAACGATTGGAATGACGAGAATGAATCTGAGGAGGAAGACGACGAAGAAGAAGACGAAGACGAAGACGAAGAGAGCATGGACAGCGATCAGGATGGCGAATGACCAGCGTAATGCAAGCATCATCCGAACCTGCCAACATCTGTTTGCTCGCGATCCGCACTTGGACCCTGCAGCGGTCACAACGACGTGAGCATCAACGACGCCTCTTCTCGCCGTAGTCGCCATAGTCGTACTCAGCGCGGCGATCCCATCGATCGTCGTAATTTTCATACCAGTCTCGCGATCGACTATCTTCTCGCACGTCCCTCGGCCTGTCCCTTGAGCGCGATGTCTCCGGCCATTCGTCCGATACTCTTCGCTTTTGCATGCGATTCAGAAGCGACGGCGACGCCGGCTCTGCTCGTTGGTATCCGGTCGATCCTGGTCGATAGCAGTCCGCCCTACGCAGCGTGGGCGAATGGGACTGAGCTTTGCTCGATCCCCGAATGGCAATGCCAGTTTCTTCGTGCTGGGTGCCCGAGGTAGCCGGCTCGTTCTTGACAGTGTTCGACGAGTTGTGCTTGACCGCCAAACTCTGTCCTTGCGTCGATCCTTCTTGTTTTGAAGCGTGAGGCTCGCCGCGACGGGCGCGTCTGTCTTTGCTCGCATCTTCCTGCTCAATCTCGTCGTTCTGTCTCTTTTTGTCCTTCCGAGAGTTGGTCTTTGGTGATGTGAGGACCGCGGTTGCTGTCGGCTTGACCCAGCCAGGCATGTGCGGAGGTGCCATTAGCCACGCTGGTGACAGCTGCTCCGCATTCCTAGTCCATGCTACGCGTAGGTGCTCCTGACCCAAAGCGAGTACAACCTTTGCGGCCTGCTGGAGCTCGTCTCGGCCTCGCTGCTCGTCATCGATCTTCTGTGCGAGCGCTTGAAGTCCTCGTACCCTTATGCGGAGATGATCGTCGGTCGAGATCGTCCTTGGCCGATGTTTGCAGACCGACATGCACGACTCGCAGTGATGGATCGCAGTGAGTAGCGCCTCGGCAGCAAGAATGAAGTAGGCGGGTTCTCCTCCTGTACATCCGCGCTCCTCCACAACTGCAAGTATGTTCGCGGGCAGTTCCTTCCCTAGCGCCCAAGCAACGACTTGTGCGATCTCCGAGGCGGTCTTGTCGCCAGGGAAGGAGAGGTCCGCTGGGCTCTGCTTGGCAGCTGAAGCCACGCGTGCGGCCAGATTTGCGGCTGATCGGAACAGCATGAGCTTTTGCGGAGGTGTAAAGTGCTCGACAACCGATTGTGTTCCGCCCTCTCCTGTGTCGAGAGGCAGATAGCAGAAGAGCCATGCGGTGGATGCTTCGAGGTCGTTGAGGAAGATTCTGTTTTCAGACAGCTTCTGAGCTGCGGCCATCTTCAGGTCATCGTCGCGATCTCGAATGACTCGATCAACAACCGCGACCAAGTTACTGAAAGTCTTGAGCCCGTTGGCGACTGCGAGATCCGTCGACATCGGAGGTAGTATGTTGGCCCCATCGTCAGATACGCACGCTACGAGATCTTTATCTGTTGCCGAGTAAACGTTCGCTCTGCGCATCAAGGCAACACCCAGGTTCCACAAGACGCTGGTCGCGGCTGCTCTGGCTGCCCGCATGGATGCCTCCGAGACTGCGTCGTCCCGAGAGATCCAGATGCTTTGAAGGTCGTGCAGCAGCCCGACAAGCTTGACGATGTGTCCGTCGCCAACGTGCGGCAGAGCAGCAGCAAAATGCTCGGCAAGTGCAGCTTCGAGGATGCAGTCGCCGATGCAGAGATCCACCGCTTTCTGGCCCCAGCCCGAGGAGAAGAAGTCGATCACTAGATGGCGTAAGCTGGCATGATCGCAGAACATGAGCTGCAAGCAGTCGGCGAGACAAGTTCCAAGCGGTTTCTCGGTTTGTACCAGCTCGAGATGGCTGAACAGAAGTTCGGAGACCAGGTCGCGTTCGTCCATGTCGTCGTTCTGCAAGATTTGGACGAGGGCAGACAAGTTGCTCTTGACAAGCGACATGTCCCCACGGCTCAGCTCCAACAAGGCGCGATGACCTTTCTTGCGAATGTAAGAATTGTTGTGCTCGCAGATATCGAAGACGATATACTGCAGTCCGTGCCGCATGGTCTCGAATTTGTCGATTGTGACGTGGTCGTCGATCTGTCCTTCGCGGCTTTGCATGAAGAGACGATAATGGCTTAGTGCTGAGTTCATTGTCCTCAACACCATAATACTATCTTTGCCCGCCTTCTTGTGCTCCTCGATAAGTTGCACAAAGAGGTGCGTGTCGAGGCGTTGCCAACAAGGCGTCTGTCTCGCTGCGTGCAGCCTTGCCTCAATGGTACGAAGCAGGTACTCCAGCTTTCTCTCCTTTTCCGGTACCTCAACAGCAAAGGCTGGAGGGGAAGGAGGCCGCGGCACATCCAGCTGAGACGCTGTCGGTCGTCGAGGGTCCTGTGTACCTAGCGGCTGCCTCGTCTCCGGCGCCCAGCTATATCTCGGTGATGCCGCGCGCATGGAAGGAGACTGGGGCGGCGGAGGAGCACCCTTGAGGCTGTACTGACGGCCGCTGCTTCGGCGAGGGTCAGCTCCTTCGGGCGCAACATGACTGCCTGAGCCAGGACGGCCTGAGCCATGACGGCGGCGGTTGCCCCAACCACTGTCCCTTTCTGGATATCCTCGCGGCCGCTGCACCGACTCGATCGGATCGACGAAATCGGGGCGTGGAGGGCGCTGCGCCACGGTGGGTGGCATATCATAAGCACGACGCCCGTAAGACTCCGAACCAACAGACTGGGATGCTTGACGATCGCCGGAGTGTCCCCTCATGAGCGCGAGTATTGGCTGGACTTGGGCTACGTCGCGAGGTGGAAGGGCGTGTTTCAGTTCTTTGACGGTGTCGAGGTGGGCGTGCGGTGACGGAGATGCGATTAGAAGAGAGAATGGAAGCAGAGATGGAGGGAGAGGGTCAGGAGGCTCATGTCGAGTGCGCAATCAATGGCTACTGCAAAGGTACGAGAGTCCAAGAAGAATCGAGAGCCTTTGATGAGCCTTTTGTCACCTTGCGTCGCTGCGCATGTACTGGCCAGGAATTTCCAGGCGGATGCTCGGGTGACTGGCAAAATGAGATCTACACGCTACGCATTTACCCAGAAGCTGGTCTCTTTTCCTCAGTAAAATTTTTCCATGAGGCGGATTCGATGAAAGGGAAAAGGCGTCGAGTAGCTCTCATCAGAGGCAGCAGTAGAGTTCATTTTCCAGTGCTGCAGCCGTTTTTCGTTCAAGAATAAGCTTTGTCGGAACAGCCGCTGCATGAAGTGAAATGAAGTGTGATCGATTGCGACATGAAAGGATGCTGCCTTGCTGCTGAGACAGTCCTTCGGCAATGGGATGCTCCAGGCGGACAGTGGGTTTGCGTGACGAGAGTGAAGGCTGCGTGATGGCTGTCTGCGTGAAGGCCCGTGCAAACCAGCTCGCATTCGCGGACGATTAGAAGCCATGCGCAGGCTTGACAAGAGACCTTGTGACTTCAGGGAGGGGCAATGCAGCAGCCGACTTCATTGTCCCTGAGATGGATCCGTCGCATGTTGCTTCTGACCGTTGCCACTCCCGCTCATTGAAGGACTTCGAGGATCATAGCTGTCTTGAGCTGCTTGAGCGGCAGCAGCGCTCGTCGTCGCCGCTGCCTGTGCGCTCGGAGGGGTGTACGTGTATCCGTTGTAGGGATCGGCGCTGGCGCCTTGGCTCGGGTAAGCACCGTAGTTGTAGCTTTGGTAGGGCGGAGCATGTTGTTGGCGGCTGCCATGTCCAGCAGCGCCACCAGCAGCGCCAGCAGCGTTCGTAGCCGAAGCGTGATATTGTCGATCAGTGTAGCCGGGATAGTGCGACCCGGGATAGCTCTGTGCGGACCATGTGCCGCTCGAAGCCCCAGACGAAGTACCGTAGCCGCCGTGAGCTCCTCCGTAGCCTCCATACGGCTGCTGGCTCATCGTTCCTGGTGCCATATGCAAAGGTGGTGCTTGATACGGCTGCGATCGGTTCCAAGCAGGCCCGCCAGCAGCATGGTTTCCGTGCTGCGGTGACGACGTTGCAGCACCATACGAATGCTGCCAATGAGCCGCGTACGCTGGGTTGTAGTGGCCGCCGCCCTGCGCTGCAACCGGCGCTCCAGCTCCGGAGTTGTATGTGGGAATATGCGTCGAGGCGTTCCGAGAGGGCGCAGCTGGCGAAGCAGGCATGCTCGAGGGAACGGAACCGGTTCCACCGTAGTAACTAGGCGAACCCTGACCGGGATAAGCCGATGATGGCACCGGCGGAGCAACCCTCATTGATGCTCCGCGCGAAGCGTTTGGCGGTGACGACGCACCGGTGACGCCTGCTGCCGCTCGGTATGTTGTTGTGGATGATGCTGCCGCTGCGACTGCGTCGACAGGCTTGGCGGGCAGACCGCTGGCTGATGCGCTGCTCATCCTGCTGTGCGTGAGACCGTTCGAGCTGCCTTCTGCGGTGCCCGTCCTCGATCTAGATGCAGCTGGCGAATGCGGGTCATTCGAGTTGCTCCCCCTCGGCGCTTCAGACGAGAAGGTGGGTTTGGAGGGGAGTCCCGCTGCGGGTCTCGGTGGCAGAGATGCGATTCCATGCGGGAAGGCGGGTGCCAGCGACGCAGATCCAACGGGGTTGGGTGGCAGAGGCAGGCCTGCTCCACCCCTTGGCAAAGATGCTGGCGCGTTGCTGGCCGATCGTGACTGCGAGCTTTGTTGACCAGGTGCCTGATTGGCGAGTCCGTTCGCAGAGTTTCGGTAAGGAGGTTGAGAGCTTTGAACTGCACCCTGCTGTTGCTTCTGACGTTTGTTGCCGCGTGCGGATGGGGCAGGAAGAGGGTTGCCCTGATCATCAACTTTGCCGGAACGAATTGCCTTTGCACGACGCTTGGCCTCGGCTTCCTGTTCGTCGTCCGAATAATCGATCTCGTCCTCGGCCACTTCTTCGTCCCAGATGTTGCTTGCATCGCTGCCCTTCATGGATCGAAGCAGCTGGGTGAGCACGTATGTGCTTTGCTTGGGCAGATAAAAGACAACTTTGCCGGCGCTGATCATGTCGCGATCAATTGACGCGGCGGAAGCAAATCTGATCGAGTACATGGGGTTGTGGATGGATCCGAACGTCTCGAAGACGAGACCAAGCACCTTACCATCTTCGAAACAGAGCAAGCTTCCTGTATCCAAGACACTGTATTCGCCTTGGCGCTCGCCTTGACGGCCCGTGCTGTCGACGGGGACGGATCCAGTGTTGGCGGATGCAGGATCGGCTTGATTGGATTGCTGGACGTCCTGCTCCACCACGACTACGCTGTCGACGATAGAATGCACCTTTCCAAGCTTCCGTAGCGTTTGCTTTTCCGCTGCCGTGACTTCCCTTATTGATGGCTGCTCGACCTCCGGAGCAAGGATCTCGTTTTTGGTGACCGGCGCTATGCTTGTGCCACCTCCTTCATCATCATCGTCATCGTCGCCTGCGGCAGCGAGACCAGATTGTGTTGGTTCGTCTTCTTCCTCATCGTCAGAGGAGTCGGAGCTGGACGATCCTGAGTCGGAGCTAGAATCATTGTCATCGTCAGAGCCAGCCCCGTTTCTTGCTAGCGGCTCGTCACCATTCTTGTCGGCCAGTGTCGAATCTAAGCTTGCTGTAGATGACTCTGCTTTAGGGCGCCGGGAAACGAGGCCTGATATAGAAGAAAGGGCTTTCTGCAGCAGCGTCTTTGTCTCTGGGTGCTGACTCTGCTCGGCAGCTGCTTTGACCTCTTCAATGCCAGCGCTTGCTTGTACGAGCTGCTCAAGCTCGTCTTCAGCCTTGCGCTTCTCGCCACGATGCGACTGAGTCGGTTTGGAGGTGCTCGCGTCGGTTTCGTCGTCTCCAAAGCCTGGCGGTAGGGCTTCACGTGGTTGTCCTGACGACGCTCGAGCTTGTGCGACAAGCTCGCGAAGCGCCTGCATCGATGATGCGCCATCTTGAGCTGCTCCAGTGGTGACTATGTGTTCCATGTCGGGTGGCACAAAGTCTGCATCGTCTTCGTCGGCTGTCGGATGTGACTGGGTTGCTGCATCTGCATCTACTTGCGGCTCAGCATGGTCGAGCGATGGCATTGACGTCTGAGCTTCAGCAGTTCCAAGTACCATCTCATCAGTGGCCGCCGCGGTCTCGCTGGCGTGAGCAGCCTGTGACGAGTCTTCCGGTGTTGTCAGAGGTACCGCATCCAATTCGCTTTCGTCGTGCCGCACTTGTGGAACGCTCTCCTGATCAAGGCGTCTCAAGTCGACTGCTGATGCCTGATCAACAATGACCGTTGTGACTGCGGACTCCGATTCCGCTGCAACCTCGGACATGTTGGGTGATATATGACTAGCGGGGGCCGGAGAGGTGGAGCGGAGTGAAGTGTGCCACCATCAGCGTTCTTCCTAAATTTGATGATGCTTTGTTGCGCAACTTAACCTTTTCTTTCTTTTTGGAAAAATTCCAGGGTTTGGTAGCCACATTCTCGGAAGACGGACCCTTTCCATCCTTCCACGCTGGACACGACCGGGCGAAACCCCACAAGAGCCTCCACCAACGTGCTCCTCCTCTGGCAACGAGACAGATAGACAAGGACCATGTCGAAAGCTTTCCCCTCACTGGTGCTGCTCTTTGTAGCACAGCTTCTGCTGCTGCTGGCACCTGCCGAGGCGCAATTCTTCCAGCAGTTCTTTGGGGCCAATGGAGGAGGGTCCATGTTTGGAGGACGAGAGCAAGAACCTCCACCGGTAAGTTCTTCGATGGGAAGCTCGAGGTGAAGCTCAAAGCCACACCTGTCGTCTTCTTCCGAAACGCTGATCAGCTTCTGTCTCACAACCTGAAAACTCTCACTGCACAGTCCGGTGATGCCAGCTGGTTCGAAGCACGAGTCGATGCGGCACATTGCACACAGTACCTCTGTCCACGAACGCTATCCTGCGTCGCCAAACCATCGCACTGCCCCTGTCCCTTCCCACAACAGGTCCGCTGCTCATACAAGGACACCAGCTCAAACGCTAAGGATCATGCACAGCGAGCAAAAGGATCGTTCGATGGCGTCGATGCAGAACTAGATCTGGGAGGCACCTTTTGCGTCACTGCAGACAGCTGTGACGAGGTCCAACGGATTCTCAGTGCCAAAGCATGACCATCAGTCATAGCTCTCGATCTGAAATTTCACATACTCTTCAGACTCGTCTCAGTCACGTTGCACTGTCCTGCACGACTTGCTGATGCTTGACGACGAAGATGCAAATTGAAGTATGGGTATCTTGGTGTGAATGCTGAAGATGTTTGAGGAAAGTACACCTTGGCTGGGGAAGCAAAGGTGCTTCTTCCTATGCCTTGCGGTTGGGGAAGTTCTTGGCGATCAAGGCAGCCGCCTTCTTCTTTCGATCCTCGATCGCCTTGAGCTTTTGCTGACCCTCCGTCATTGGCGGTGGAGCAGTACATCCATGACTTGTTGCTGAGCGGTGAACGGCGCAGAACAGACCTCTACACCTTTCGCATCGAGGTGCTGCATGTGTGAAAGTCCTCTGGAATCCTGCCGCGTTCGAGTCGGCGCTCGTCGACGGCTGCGTTTGCACGTGGAAACTGAGCTTCTTGCAGCCTTGCTTCTGACACGGAAGTCGTCCGGATGAGCCTGTCGATGCGATGCGTTCGAATAGCTCGTCGTCGCTGAGAGCCTTGCTTGTGGACGAAGCTTTGTCGCAACGGTGCTGTTCGGGGAGGAAGTGCGACTCGCAGAAGGTGGTAGTGCACAGCGGACAGGAGATGGGGAGGAACGAAAGTCGTCCGCACGTGGACAGTTCGCAGTGTGTCCCGACCTCCATGGCGCTGAAGGGCCCGAGGAATGTTCTCGACGCTTCCAGATGCTTTGCACTGGCTTGCCTCGACGACGAGAGAAGGTCGAGAGTGACAGTAAGACGTGCTTTCGGTGATACGTTTGTTGGTGCGAAGGGTGTTGTTCTCGTCGGCAATACACACGAACGCAGCCACAACGCCTTGGACTTTGGTCCCTGACGAGATCCCAGATACTCAATCTAACATGGGTACCGAAACTCTGCGCTAAAATCCGATCCTGCTCAGCTTGCACCAATCGGGTCTCTGACGTGCTTTCGTGAGTCGCCGCCGATCAGGCCAACGTTCTGTTTCGAATGCCGTTGCCAACACGAAGATGCAGCATTTTAGGTCGCGTCAATAAAATCCCAGTCACTCGCTCGGTGGCTCACCAGCTTGCCTCACACCCATCATCCATCTCCCAACACCTTCTCCGAAAACACATCCGACAAAATGGTCGTCAAGGCAATCGAGTCCTACGAGGAGTTCCAGACCCTCATCAACGGTGACAAGCCCGTCGTCATCGACTTCTGGGCCACCTGGTGCGGTCCCTGCAGGGTCATCGGTCCCATCTTCGAGAAGATCTCCGAGACGCCCGCTGGCGACAAGCTTGGCTTCTACAAAGTCGACGTCGACGCTCAGGAGAAGATCGCCGCCGAGGTCGGTATCAAGGCCATGCCCACCTTTGTCTTCTTCAAGGACGGTAAGAACGTCAAGCAGGTCCTCGGTGCCAACCCGCAAGCTCTTCAGGTATGTGTCAGAGGGCCCCGGAACCAGCTACACGCCCTGCAAGCGCAGAGACGAGTGTCGCTGCAGCGTCAAGGCTGCTCAGATGCGACTTCTGCCATTCAATGCTTTTCCTGAAGTCGGCGCTGACATGCTTCTGTTGCTTTTGGTTTCGCACTATTCAGCAAGCTATCTCCGAGATCTAGATTCACCCTTGCGTCACATTCGAGGCAGTGGTGGTCGCATAGATCACGAGTTTCAAGTACAGCAATATGACTTGATCGTTGCAAAAGAGCATATACCTTGCTTTCTGCCTGTGCAAACGTGACTCTTGCTGTGAACAGCTATATATTAACAAGAGACACGATGAGACCCGAGGTCGATGCAAGTCGTAGTGGCTCTGGCGCCTGCGAGCGGTCCGAGTCGCTGTGAAGTGCGACGAAAGGCGTCCGCTGCGGACGCTTTCTTATCAGATTGGCTAGCAGCTTGACCAAGCCACGAGAGCCGGCATGATCCTGTACGAACCATGCTTGAGAGATCACATCGGGAGATTATCGCAATCTCACATCGCGAGATTGGCATAAGCAGATCGACACACGTACGAGAGAAGAAAATCACATTTTCTGGCAGTTCTTCGTCGAGTCGCGGCCTTTCCGGAGATGCATTTCGAGCCGCTAGGACCCTGTGCTTTTTCACGCAGATAGCCAGCGACCTGTTCATAACCTGGCGGACCTCTACCACAAGTTGTCTGCACTAAGAAAAACGGCCTCGACAACGCTCGTGACCTGAAGATTCGCTGACGTCGATGCCGTCTCGGATGTGAATCTTCCTGACACGGACGCTTCGGTCCAGACGGTCTCTGCCTTGGCACTTTGGACCGGATCGAGCGCGCTGTAACCGTGGCTTCACGTCTTGAGCTGCAACGCAGATGCACGCGGCTGTCGGCCTCCTCCGCTCTCCAGAGCTAACTTATGTCACGTTGTTGCTGACTACAGGTCGGCTCGTTGCGTATTCTCGCAAGTGGCGAAGTGTCTTGCCCTCATTCAAACGGCCAGCGCTGTGCGCGCAGGACATCGCTGCGAGCCAATGGGCGCAGAGACCGATATGCTGATCGATATGCCATGGTGCTGGTGATGCTGGTCCACACGAGTGAGGAGGAGTGAGGGAAAGTCGTGCTGCAGCGCCACCGGGCGAATTCCCGCCCCAGAGATTGCGTCGTAGGGACGCTTTCATGCTTGTGCCAACGGCTAAGCGGCCAAGCGGGTAACCTGGAGGGACATTATTTCCACTTGACCCCGCCAAGAATTCTCGGGCAGCACAGCAGTGTGTTGTATCGCCTCTCCACCACTGTGGAGGTTGAACACCTTTTTTTTCCTCAACGAGGCTCTCTTCAGCTGGCTCAACCGCTTTCAGACCGCCTATTTCACGCTCGTGCATGGCTCGCTCTCTTCTCGTCAGTTGCCGATTCTGGCCGTACAGACCAGCTGCAAAGGCACTTGAGGGCTATCGCTGACCTGCCTTCACCCGGCTACAGTGCCGGATGCCTGCCTACCGTCTGTGCCTTCGTCTGTGCCTTCTCCGCACAATCTTTTTTGGACGGTCGGGCAGCGCGAAGTTGGCAGAATGTCACACAGCAGACTCGTACAAGGCCGGTTTCTTTGACAAGCAATAGCAGAGCGCCATCCTTGAAAGGCCCCATCTTGCCTTGTGCTGCCACAGAGTATATAGACCAGACTCGATCCTTGACTGCGCAGCGTCCTGCGAACACACCACACCCATCATACCCTCGATCCCATTCGTCGCTCGTCACTTAGATCGACTCTTCAGCACCAAGTGATTGCAACACACATCACCGCTCACCCCCAAATTACCCCATAAAACAAACAGCCACCATGTCCGTCGAAGGTGTCCGCGTACTCGGTAGGTATTCGCTGTCTTCGGGAAGCTCACCGACATCGTTGCAATTGTAAATCAATATACTGACGCCTCGTCACACCTCGTCTGTGATGCTCTCCGTTTACCGTTTTCGAACAACAGGCAAGATCGAAGGCGAGCAGGCTTCCATCCTCACGCCCGAGGCTCTTCGCTTCCTCTCTGTCCTCCACCGATCTTTTGAAAGCACCCGTCAGTCGCTCCTCAAAGCTCGTCAGCTCCGACAGGCGAGGTTTGATGGAGGTGCCCTCCCCGACTTCCTCCCCGAGACCGCCCACATCCGCGACAATGCCACCTGGCAGTGTGCTCCCCCCGCGCCTGGTCTGCGTGACCGACGTGTCGAGATCACGGGTCCCGTCGACAAGAAGATGGTGATCAACGCCCTCAACTCGGGTGCCTACACCTACATGGCCGACTTTGAAGACTCGACCTCGCCCACCTGGGCCAACCTGATGGATGGTCAGGTCAACATGCGCGCTGCCATCCACCGCACCATCGACTTCAAGCAGAGCAACGGAAAGGAGTACAAGCTCAAGCCTCTCGGCCAGACCGCCGTCCTCCTCGTCCGACCTCGTGGCTGGCACCTCAACGAAGAGCACATTGTCGTCGACGGCAAGCCCATGTCCGGCTCGCTCGTCGACTTTGGTCTCTACTTCTTCCACAACGCCCACGAGCTCGTCCGAACCGGCTTCGGTCCTTACTTCTACCTGCCCAAGATGGAGAGCCACCTCGAGGCCCGACTGTGGAACGACGTCTTCAACCTCTCGCAGGACTACATCAAGATGCCCCGTGGCACCATTCGTGGTACCGTGCTGATTGAGACCATCACTGCCGCGTTCGAGATGGATGAGATCTTGTACGAGCTGCGCCAGCACTCTTCGGGTCTCAACTGTGGTCGATGGGACTACATCTTCTCGTTCATCAAGCGTCAGCGTTACAACAGCGGCTCGATCCTGCCCGACCGTTCTGCTGTCACCATGACGGTGCCCTTCATGCAGGCGTACGTCAACCTGCTCATCCAGACCTGCCACAAGCGTGGTGTCGCTGCCATCGGTGGTATGGCCGCCCAGATCCCTATCAAGGACAACCCGCAGGCCAACGACGCCGCCATGGAGAAGGTGCGTGCCGACAAGCTTCGCGAGGTTCAGGCGGGTCACGACGGCACCTGGGTCGCCCACCCTGCGCTCGTCAAGATTGCGCTCGAGATCTTTGACAAGAACATGCTCGGACCCAACCAATACCACGTCCGTCGTGAGGAGGTCAAGGTTTCGGCTCTCGACCTGCTCAACTCGAACGTTCCGGGTCAGATCACCGAGGCGGGTGTGCGCGCCAACGTGGCTGCCTTGCTCGTGTACTGTGCCAACTGGCTCAACGGTCTCGGATGTGTGCCCGTCGCCAACATGATGGAGGATGCTGCTACGGGTGAGATCTCGCGTCTGGGTCTGTGGTCGTGGGTGTACCACAAGCAGAAGACCGCCGAGGGCAACGCCATCACGCCTGCCTACGTCGACCGCATCCTCGACGAGGAGGCTGCCAAGGTTTCCAAGATTGGCGCCAGCGTCGACAAGGCCAAGCGATACATTTCCGACCAGCTGCGTGCACCTGCACCGGATGAGTTCCTCACCTCGGCGCTGTACTCGCACCTCCCCCACCAGCACGCTCCTGCGCGCATCTGAGCGCGTTGCAGCTTCTATAGTCTGTTCCTTTCGTGTAATGTATGCAATGTCGATCTTCGTGTCTGCCGATAGTGTCCGATGAGATGTAGTGCGCTGTGCCGCAGGTGACGAGGTTGTGAGTATACAATCGACAGCGTCGCGAATGAGTCTTTTCAGCGGAAGTGTCGAGTCGCGGCAAGAGGGAGTGGCGCGAGCTAGCAATGGTCTGTGCTGTGCTCTCTTCCGATCTCGTACCGCTCCGCTGGTTGAGAGCAACTTCAAGATTGACACGCAACAGTGCGTGAGGCTAGGGTGTCTCTCGCCTGAGAGCTCGCATGAGCCATGCAAATGGCGGTCAATCGAATGCGGACCTGGTCGCCTCGGCGGGACGGAGGAAAGCGTGCTGTCTGCACAAGGAAGCCTCGCGTTGACTAGGCGGTCTCTGGAGCGTGTTTTTTGGAACAGCAGATGACCACAGTATGTACTGTGTAGATGTATGTGAGCAGGGTCCAGACTCTTTGCTAAGAGTCGAAAAGGTGACAGGCGACTCGGCGAGAATTTGGGTCGAGTGGCTGGCGTGAGAGCGAACACCGCGTTCCTTCCCTGCATCGAAATCCTGACCCTGGCCGGACCCCGGCTGGACCCCGGGCCAGCTCTAATTCACCTCAACGTCGCGAACTTTCTACGGCATTCAACGTGCAACGACAGCTAGAACGCAGGCGTCTTCGCATGACAGCGGTGAGCAATCATCGCCTCGCATCGGAGCCAAGCCGTGAAAAGTGTCGAGCGGCAAAGCGAGTTGCTCGACTTGGAGGAAGAGAAGAGGGCCATCGCCCATCTAGCGGCGCACTGGAAGGAAGCGGTCCCCGACAGAGCCGTACGAGCAACCGGCTGTTCACGTAGAGGGCTTTGTATCTTGGAAGTCTGCTCGCCGACGTCGTTGAAGGTCCTCGAGAGCGAGAATTGGGCAGCGTGCTTCTTCTCGCACCGCTACCATCATCCTCGACGTCAGAGACCGTATCTCACCGACTCTTCTTGATCCGACCAAAGCAGTCATCGCGCACAGTCAGCCCAATCAGCCATACACGAGCCATCAACAAGCTTCTCGACCCTTCTCTTGAGACCGATACCCCTGAGCCCAGCTCTCGCACCGTTCGTCGCAGTCCCCAACACTCTACTGGACACTCTTCCGCGGGCTTGATTGCCAACCGTACACGTAGGTATTGCATGCATAGATCGCTGCGCAGTGGAGGCCTTGTTCGTCCGGATTTGTCGTAAAGCGTGTCCGCACCGAGTGTGGAGCAGGTGCAAGAGCATCGTCTTGCGGTGGAAGCGATCGGGCGATCGGCAGAGAGCGAGAGCAAAGTCGGTGATTCCGAATGCATGACTTGCCTTCTCCGCATCGGACGCGACGTTGCAGTTTCCATGCAGTGTGTCCTTCCAGCCGAGTCGGACCCCGTGTTCTGAACAACATACACTGCGGACCTAGATCCTGTCTTTTTCGCGTCCCTTTTCGCACCCGCTTTTTTGGTCGTTTTTCTATCTCTGCCGGTGTTCGTCGACTCGTAAGTCAGTATTAGTCGTTTCTGTCCCGATGACAGTTTTGCCTGATCTTTTCGTACAGCGAGACTATACTGTGCTAAGCCTGTATCGACTCACCGTTCCCAAGTGATTCCTGCCCAGTCGCCGCTGGTCGAGGCGTAAATTCGACGCTGTGCCATGCCGGGATTTGCGAGGCAGAGACGCGGCATTTGGAAACTCGCAAGCGAGCGGGTCAGCGCCACGATCGGGTCGAATTTCGACGCGTTGGCGGTCCGACAAATCGGACACAGGCACCATGCGTGCTGCGTTCGTTGGTTCGTTGGTCGGACCGTCTGGCCATTGATCTGCTCGTGGCTGGCCGCGTGAGCTCGACTACGCTTGTACCATGGATCGTCGGATTGAGGGTGCGTGATTCGGTCAGGTTGAATCCGATCTTGCTCGACTCTAGCCTCCACGCGATGGTTTGCTTTGGCGACCGTTCGGCTGCCAAGCAGGAACACACGCTCTCAATCCTGCGACTACTGTAAGGTGTTCTTCTTTGGGTGCTGTAGCTCTGACGCACAAATCTTCGGCTCTTTCGCTAGCTTACAGACTTCCAGCGTTTGGAACAGAAGCCAGCCGCCGTCCCGCCACAAACACTACAAGCAGGTGCCAGTCGCCGTCGTCGCTGCACGATTCGATCCAACTGTAAGTGAATCGCACCCGCGTCTCGTCTGCCCCCCTTCCGTCGGGTCTCTCAAAGCCCGGATGCCAGTGACGGTGAGCCGCTTCCCCACTCTCAGATCACATGCGATGGAAGCAAAGCTAAGACAGCAGACAGGCGGACACCTTGCTTGCGGAAGTCGATATCTGGTCAGCCTTGCGCTTCGGCGTCGCTCTATACGTAACTGTCGGGGTCCGTCTCAGTCGGTGGCAGTCGACTGCATCCTCATTGGACACGGCAGTACAGTGGCGACAGAGCGCGACACGATCGAAGCTCCGATCGAATCTTGCGAGGGGCCGTTCCATGGAAACTGCGAACGTGGGATTTGCACCGCAAAACACAAAGCCAACGTCGCTGCCGTCTTCCAGCAGCCATAAGTCATGTTCGATACCGCTACACGGGCAAGCGCCGCTTCAGGCTCTCAGCTTGCTCACAGGACGTCAACATGTCGATCCGGCTGGCGCGCTTCCTCTGTACTCAGTCAGTCAGGTTCCGTCGTGAGACACGATGGCAGGCAGCATTTCCGAAATCTTTGCGATTTCGGTTTGTTCATTATTTCTGCCTCGGCATTTGCCGACTGCCTCCGTCCGTCCTGGGAGACTGGCTCAGTGCCTCTGCTGCATCGCTGCGACTTCCGATCTCGATGTTTAATTTCTGCTCTTTCTCGAACTCGTTGGGCTCTGCGATCCCGGCTGTCTTCCGTCTGCATCGCCGTCTCTCGAGACCGCGAATCCGCTGCAGTGGTCTCTCCGTTGGCTTGTTCTGCATCGCCGACCGACACGGTTGGGTTTGCTTTGGCTCTCTGCTTCCGATTCCCACACGGTACATTGTTGCCAGACGTGTTTCCATATCCCCCTTTCCGCCATCACCTTTGCGTTTCCCCCTTCGCACCACCTCCTCGTACATCTTGTCGTTACTGCGGTCAGTCGCGAACGATACAGGGTGCAGGCATCGACTCGTACACCATACACCCTTCCTTGCTGGAGGCTCGCCCCCCGCTGCGTCGATTGCACCTGCTCATATGCTCGCTGCTGATCTAGCACTGTGACCGTCCCAACCGCTTTGCGCCTCGCTCCCATCAGCAAAAAGTGCTCAGCATACTGATTCGGCCCACCCGACTGGCCTGTTTCCGCCCCCTTTTCGATTTACAGCAACTTCAGTTTGCCGATCTCGACGATACTCCGAGTCTAGCAGCTTGCGAGTATCTCCAACATCTGTCACCATTTCCGGCCCACCTCCGCTCAAAGATCCCCTCCAACCCCCTTCGTCACGCAAGCGACCTGTGACAGAGGCGTCCAGTGACACATCCGTCCCAACACAAGCGGCGTCGCAGTCCGTCGAACCTGCACAGGCAGTTGCTGCTGCCGCCTCGCCTTCCTCAAAGCGTGCGCGCTTCGAGAGCTCAAGCGGTGGAGCCTCCTTCTCGCCCCCAGCCTCCACCGCCGGCACCTCGGCGCACTCCAGCGCACCGCTCACTCCGTTCCAAGAGACGCTCGCCGGCCCGCACTATACTCCCTTGCCTCCCACTCGTGCCATTTCTTCGCCAAAGACCACCAATCCCGTCCGTTCCGCCAGCAGTACCGGTTCGCAGTCCAAGCTCACCGCTGGTTCGCTCGCGCCCGGCAGCAACCCTGAATCGCCTTTGACAGTCGCTACGCCTTCCAACTCTAGCTCGGCTCCGCCGCCTCGTCGTCCACCTCTGTCCAGCTTCGAGTCACGCGGGCCCTCCGCCAGCCTCGTCCCGTTCCCTTCCAACTCCTCTTCCTACTTCGGAGAGTCTTCTTCCACCAATATGTTCGACCTCGACGAGTCAGTCAGGGCGCTCTACTTTGCGCCCACGCCCATGCTCGTTTTGGATCACAACAGACGCATCCGCATGATGAACCGTCCTTGCGAGAGTATCTTCCTCATGACGGGTGTCAGCTGTATGGGTCAAACTATGGAGAAGCTTGTCGCCGAAAAACATCGCGCCGACTTCTACACAGCCATCCAGGAAGCGTCTCAAGTTCGAGCCACCGCGGCTTGGGCTCCACCAGTCCTCACTCGACTCACTTTCATCCAGGACGATAACAAGATGTTTACAGCAGACATGTCCATCTCCGCTTGGCATCCCACAGACCAGGTCTTCTCAGAAACGTTCAACAACCACTTCGCCAAGAGCCTGTCCTCCGATGCCGAGAAGCAAGA
Organism: Pseudozyma hubeiensis SY62; assembly: GCF_000403515.1. Lineage (NCBI taxonomy): Eukaryota > Fungi > Basidiomycota > Ustilaginomycetes > Ustilaginales > Ustilaginaceae > Pseudozyma > Pseudozyma hubeiensis. Next base: position 383,388 of record NW_012133841.1, read on the forward strand.
CAGCCTCGAGTACAGCCAGTCTTCCACACCCAATCGAATCGACCCGATGGAGAGCAGAGGTGCGCCCCTCCCGCACGAATCTTACTTCACCATCAGCATCGTCCCGACTCGCCTTGCCGAGCGACGCATGAGCCCGGCCGATTTGCACATCAACAAGACTGAGCAGCTCAAAGAAGGCGTCTTCAACACCATCGAGACGGCCATCTTGGCCCTCTCCTCGGATGGCTCGACCGTGATCCGCAACCGCGCCTGCGACGAGATGCTCAAGATGTTCGAAAAGAAGAATCCGCAGGATAAGCCCAAGAAGAAGGAAGAGCCACCCAAGCCAAAGAAGGACGGCGTCGAGGTCGATCTCTCCTGGCTCTCGGACGTCATGGTGTGCTACACGGAGGACTTTAGCGAGCCCTTCCCCGAGCAGAACTGGCCCATCTACCGTGCCGCTGTTTTGGGTCAATTCACCAAACCCGTTCGCATCGGTTGTGTAGCCACCGATACCGGTGCACGCCGAGTTTACGAGATCGTCGCCAAGCCCGTTCGCGACGCCGGAGGCTTTGGAGAACACATCGGCGGTGTCATCACGCTGATTGATGTCACCGACACCGACAAGAATTACAGGCTCGAGGTCGAGAAGAAGGGTGAAGAGTACTTCCGCACCATCTGCGACAGCATGCCCCAGATGCTCTGGACCGCAACTCCCGATGGCACCGTCGATTGGTTCAACGAGGGCTGGTACCGCTACACAGGCCTTGACTCGCAGACTCTCTTTAGCGTTGGCTGGCAACAATGCTTCCACGAAGACGACATGGTGGAGACCAACATCCGCTGGTCGCATTCGCTGCGCACGGGCGAGCCTTACCAGATCATGTACCGCGCCAAGAGGCACGACGGTGTCTGGAAGTGGATGCTGGGCCGCGCTCTGCCCGTGCGCGAGCCTGGGACAAGCAAAATCATCAAATGGTACGGCAGTTGCACCGATTGCGACAGCGAAGTCAAGGCACTCGAAGCGTCGCGCAAATCTCAAGCGCAGCTCACGAGTGTCATCAATCATGCCCACGTCACCATCTGGTCCATCGACCGAGACGCCGTCATCACCGTCGCTGAGGGGCCCGGCGTTCGATCCTTGCGACTCGCTCCTGGCACACCCAACGGATCTGACGGCGACGGCTCGGGCTCGGGCAACTCGCTTTCAGGTTCGCTCGGCGCCAGCACCGCCCTTGGCCGCAGCGAAGAGGGTAAGGACGCCGAGTCGCAGACCAACAGTCAGAGCGCCGTGAGCGGCCCCGGAAAGCGTTCACAGCAACGCAATATGATTGGCCGCAGCATCTACGAGGTGTGGGATTCGCCCGGTATCCGCGAGGCAATCGGCCGTGCCCTCAATGGAGAGTCGGTCGTTCAGGAGATGGAGATCGAAGGCCGCTGGTTCCGCACCCAGTACACTCCTCAACGCGAAGAGTCGTACGAACAAGAGGCCAGCGAGGGAGCCATCATCGGCGTCGTCGGTGCTTCGATGGACATCACCGACCGTCGACGTGCGGAGCTCAAGCTGGAAGAGTCGATGCACGAGAGGTCGCGCGCTCTCGCCGCCGAGACCGCCGCCAAGGAAGCCAGCCGCATCAAGTCCGAGTTCCTGGCCAACATGAGCCACGAGATCCGCACGCCAATCGCAGGTGTCATCGGCCTCTCCGAGCTACTCTGCGACACACCGCTTTCGCAGGAACAGCGCGACTTTGCCGAGAACATTCAGCGGTCAGCTGATGCGCTTCTCACCGTGATCAACGACATTCTCGACTTCGAAAAGCTCGAACTCGGCAAGATGGATCTCGAAAAGACCTCTTTCAACCTCAACGTCGTCATTATGGACACGCAGAAGATGCTGACGTTTGCAACCCAGAAGAAGGGACTCGAATTCCGCAACGAGTGTCAGCTCAACTTTACAGGGCAGATCGTGGGGGACGCGGGTCGCTTGCGACAGGTGCTGACCAATCTGTTGACCAACGCCATCAAATTCACTGCCGCCGGTTCCATCACGCTTCGTGTCATCGAGACCTACGAGGACCAGAAGAGTCTACACGTTCACTTTGAAGTGCGCGACACGGGCTGCGGTATCTCGCAAACCACGCTCAAGAAGCTCTTCCAACCGTTCAGTCAAGCCGACCCTTCCTTTGCTCGTCGCTTTGGTGGCACTGGTCTTGGACTCTCGATCTGCAAGAACCTCGTCGATCTCATGGGTGGAACGATCGGCCTCGAGTCGGTCGAGAACAAAGGCTCCAACGCGTGGTTCAGCATTCCCTTTGACAAGGTGCGCACGCTTGATTCGAGCGGCGACTCCTCACCGGAGGACGAGGTGATTCCTGAGATCCAGATGGACGAGGCCACGAGCAGCCTTGGGGTCAGCGAGAATCCTCTGCAACGACCTAGAAAGGACATTTGGATCCTCGTCGCCGAGGACAACCTCATCAATGCACAAATCGCACTCAAGACGCTCAAGAAGATGGGTTTCAGCTGCAAGGTCGCCAAGGACGGCCTCGAGGCGATCGACGAGGTCGGCAAACACCCCTACGACTTGATCTTGATGGACTGTCACATGCCCAACTGCGACGGTTACGAGGCGACAAAACGTCTGCGCAAGTCGGACAGTGTCGATGTCCGCACCACGCCCATCATCGCCATGACAGCGTCGGCCATCCGTGGTGACCGCGAGAAGTGCTTGGCGGCTGGCATGTCGGACTACCTCTCCAAACCAGTCAAGAGTGCTGCGCTGGAATCGACGCTAGTCAAATGGCTGTTCGACCCTTCCACACGCCAGAGTCTCTCGAGATACGTGGCGGCGCCGGTGCTCGGCGATTACTTTGGGGTCAAGAAGCCGGAAGCTGGACTCGAGATCACCATCCCAGGTCCCGGTCAGCCTGGCTCGCCGCCTCAGCTGATCGAGCGTGACTCGACCGAGACGGTGATGGGACCGCGCTCGATCCAATCCGGACGTCGAGGCTCATTCAACCCGATCGCCGAACGCGAAGCCGTCGCTTCGGAAATCGCCGGCACCGCTACACCCGTTGTCGCTTCATCGTCTCGTTCGGTCGAGTTCGCTGATCTGACCAGCGACATCGGTGGATCGACTTCGACTTTGGGGAGTCTCTCACACGAAGCTTCGGTTGCTACGAGTGACGAAGACGGTCCGCCTGGCCCGGAGCACGAGTACAAGGCGACGCCTCGGCTAGGCAAGAGCAGCAAACGTCGACTCTTGCGGCATGGACCAGTCAAGGTGGTGGCCGAGGACGCCGTACCGACCAAGGTGCGACCGGCACCCAAGATTCTCTCTGCGCCCGACGTGGCTATGGCGGATAAGCCCCCGTTGATCGTGCGTCGCTCGTCGCGCGAACAGGGCGGATTGGGACGCGATCTCGAGGGCGAAGTAGTGCGCGCGATGGAAGACGGTCAAGATGGCCCCTCTCTCGGCGTAGCGATGGAAGACTCTGTGGCGGAGAAGGAGGCCGAAGAGGTGACTGAGGCCGAGGGCGGCCACATTCACGTAACCACGTAAAGACGCTCGCTATATTCCATCATTATCGCCCTCGTCACCGACCACACCACATACTATTCCACTGGCTTCTCCTTTTGCATTCCTTGTCCTTTCATTTGTTATGGCTTTGTTCTCCGTGTCATTGTTCTCAGCCTCTCTTTCTTTATCTTCTGTTCCTTATCTCCTCTGGTTCGCTTTCCCATTTTTATAGACGGATCGTTACAGCCATTGCATTGATTTTGCCACACGATGTACTTTTACCGCAACAGGCTCTTTGATGCAGCTTTGCTGGGCTCTCGACAGTTCAGGATTTCACGCGAAAGAGGAAAAGGGGATGTGTGTGAGTGTGTGTGAGAGAGACACGGAATGAGGTGTGCAATTGAGTGTGCGGTGCGAGGAGGTTAGATGACAAAGAATGGTTCCGCATCGGCGGCGGGTGGGTTGCTATCGTCGCTGTCGTTGTTGAAGCCCATGGCGTCGTCGTCGTCGTCGTCAGCGTTGTGTTTGCGCTGTCGCTGTTGACGTTTGTCCTTTTGAAGCTTGCGATATTCCTCGTTCCAGTCTTCTTCCTCATCGTCGTCTTCGCTGGGGCCGTGCGTGGCGGGTCGGTTTTGCTTGGTTTCGGCGGTGGCGGCTTGGAAAGCTTGCTGTTTGAGGAGGGTACGTTTGCGCGCACGCTTCTCTTTCTTCAGCAGTCGTGCCTCCTTTCGCTCCTTTTGTGCTGACCACGCTCCGCCGGGTGTTTCGATCCTTTTTCGCTTCTTTTTGCCGTTGAGCTTTGCTGAGGCAGAGTCGGAATCGTCGGAGCTGTCGTCGCTGAGGTCGTTTTCGGCGTCTTGTTGCTTGCGAGTGGCTTTCGCCTTCTCTTCCTCCAATTTGGCCAACCGAGCTTTCTCCTTCGTTTTATCTTTGAAGGCAATTGTGGCGAAGTCCATTGGTTCTTCGTCGTACTCCAGTCCTTCCTTGGACGCCTTTCTCGCCTTCAACTCGGGCATACTCGGCAACCTGATCAATCCAAATGCTTTCGCTACGCCTGCCAAATCCAAATCGCCCAACCTGAAGATGTACGACATCTCGTACTTGCTGTACGCTCGAACGTAGGAGACGTAGGCACGAATCGATTGTTCGAAGATCTCCCTGTCGCTCTTGGCCATCTCCCGAATTGTCAGTTCCAACTCCCTTGCCGACGCATCAACCTCTTCGTCTTCCACCGCACCTTCCAGCCCCGCGGAAAGGTACGGATATGGGGCGAGTGGGATCCTCTTCACCCCCATGTAGTTGACTAGATCTACCTCCCTCCCCGAATGCAACATGACGATCGCCCTACCTCTCCTTCCCGCCCTTGCAGTCCTACCGCATCTGTGCGAGAAAACCTTCGGATCCGTCGGTGGATCGTACTGCACAACCACCTCTACATCCGGCAGATCCAGTCCTCTGGCCGCAACATCGGTGCAGAACAAAACGCTGGCTGCACCCCCAGCCCCACTCCCGGAATCGAGAGACGTGCTGGTTACGAAACCTTCGAACTGCGATTTGCGTTTTGAAGGTGTCTGCTTGCCATGCAGTGCAAATAGCGTCACAGAGTGTGACTTGAGGATGGGCAGTTGACTGAACACCGAATGGAAGTAGTTGACCTGGGCGCAGGTGCTGAAGTAGACGATGAACTTGCGTGCACCACCACTCATCCCCTTGTCACTGCTTTCGAACAGCAGGATCCTTACGAGCTGTGCTAGCTTATTCTCTGGTCTTGAGACTTGGTAAAGATTCTGTAGACTTGCGGGTGTTCTCCTTGATTCGTCAGAACCGACGGATTTGGTTTTGGCTTCGACCTTGACTACCACTCGAACTGGATTTCGTAGACCCATACGCACGAGCTCGGAGAGCGCATCTGTCATTGTTGCACTGAACAGACCTGTCCGTCGTTGTTTCGGTAGAAGAGAGAGGATACGACGCAAGTTCTCGGTGAAACCGAGGTCGAGTAGTCGGTCTGCTTCGTCGAGGACCAAAACTTCGAGGGAGGACTTCTTGACGCCCTTTTTGGAGAGAAGCTCTTCAAGTCGTCCTGGCGTTCCCACCAAGATGTCCGGCCCGCTGTCGCGGAACAGTCGATAGTCGTCGAGGGGTGTCGATTTTGATCCTCCCACTACGAGTTGCGATCCTGCGATTCGCGTGGATTTGCGTTTAGCGGTCTTTGTCTCTTTCGGTTGCCTGACAGTGGCCGAGTCGGAATCGCTGTCACTATCACTTGTCTCCTCCTCCTCTGCTTCCGCTTCCTCCTCCTCCTCCTTCTCGTCAGCTGAAGACTGTGCATCGAGGAACATCATCAACACCTTGTGGATCTGCTCCGCTAACTCTCTAGTCGGAGACACGATCAACGCACCAACTTCGTCCTTTCTCAACCTCGTCGATCGTCTCAGCAACATCTCCAACACTGGTATCACGAATGCCAACGTCTTTCCCGACCCCGTCACCGCTTCGACAACGACATCTTTGTGCGCAAGAAAGAGGGGGATTGTAGATGCTTGGACAGGTGTCATTTGTGCGAAGGAAAGATCCGAGAGTAGCCAGAGGATCCATGGTGTAAGAGGTGGGGAGAGTTTGGTCCACCGCCCGGCGTAGGATGGTGCGGTCCGAAGCTGTGTAGGCGCGTTCGCCGAGGTCGACGGTATGCTCGGGATAACACTCATCTTGAACGCCAGCTCGGATGATCCGAGGGTGTGACAGCGGACAGAGGGACAGGGTGATCAAGTGGTGATATCGAGATGGAAGGGTGTGCGAAGAACGCAAATGTGAGCAACGAGAGGCAAAATTTTGGAAGCCAAAAGCTGTGTGGACCCTGAATCGGCAGTTCTCTCCTCCACTCGAGAGAGGAAAAAAGAAGAAAAAGAACTGCAGCACCTAGGATTCCCGCGTGGTCCCCCACCGCAGTACTGACTAGGCGGTAAGTTGCTTAACTTCGCAGATCGGACGGGATGCGGTGTTTTCAACTTCCTGTGGCCGCAGATGTTCGACGCACTTTGAGTACGCTACATATACCTGTTGTATCTAGAAGCACGGTCAATCAATGCAGGCTGACTCTCACTCGCCGACCTTTCGGCTGTGGCTCGACACACTCTTAACGGAACGCAAACTTAGTTCATCTTGGACGAGACAAAACGGGGTATTCTTTGATACATGTCCACAACGCAGAGCATCCCATGACCACGATCACATAATCACACAATCCTTCTCCCGCAGCCCCATAGCCTCTAGATCCTCCTGTCGACGATCCTTTTCGTTCTCCTTGTTCTTCTCCTTGACCTCCTGAGGGAACCAAGTCTGCAGGTACTTGTCGGCTTCCTCGTCCATGTTTTTGCGGTCCGCCGTCTTGACCACACCTGGCGCTCTGCAAAGCGGGCAGTCGTCCTTGCCTTGTCGTTGCAGCTTGACGAGGCATCGCAAGCAAAACAGGTGCGAACAGTCGAGTCGCACCGGTCTCCACGCCACTGACGTGCAGATGGCACAGCTGTAGTCGTCCACCGACGGCAAGATGGGCAGAAGCGTTGTGGTGACCAGCGAGAGAAGGATGTGGGGTAGCGATTCGGACAAGATACCTGTAGTGGCCGACGGTAGCAGAGCCGCAAGAGAGGGGTGCGCTGTCGACGAGACAAGCGCAGTCGAGTTGCCGTTCGACGGGGGCTCCAGTGCAGACGCCGGAAGGGTGACGACACCACCGGATCCAACAGGGTTGATACCCATTGCACGTCGAGCGGCCTCCTGCTGCGCCATGAAGGCGCGGAGATCGTTGCTCGCCGTCAAGGCCGTCCTCTTGTCGTGCTTCTTGAGGATCTTGCGTGCTGCCTCGACATTCACGCGCTGGAACTTCTTGACATCGAGGAGCGCAAAATTGAGACGCAGGAAATCCTCGATCGCCGCTGCGCTCGCCTGATTGTGCAGACCCTGGCTGCTAGGTCCCGATCCGAGCTTGAGCTTGACCAGACGACCCTTTTTGCTCGCGGTGGGCGCTGGCGAGTTCGGATCGTGGATCCAGCCGCGCTTGGCTAGCTCGAGCGCAAACCGTTTCAATCGAGCTTCGCTCTCATCTATGCTTAGCTCGCCGCGATCCTTTTCGCGTTGACTTTCAAACACCTGCATGTCCACCCAGAGGCCGAAGATCTCCCTCCACACGTACAGGTCGTTCTTGGAAGCGAACGGACTCGAGGCGCGTGCAATCGCAGAACAGAGCGACTCGGTCTCGGCCACAAAGCTCTCGCGCTGGTGCGTCTGGATGTTGGAAAGATTCTGCAGCGCGTGCGTCAGCGTGTCCAAGAACTGCGTGTCGGCTGTGAGCGGAATGACAATCTCGCGCGAGCGGGTACCGCGCTTGCGACGGATCTCGGTCTGACGTTGAACCTTCTGCTCTCGCGTCTCGCCTTCCGGTCCGTCCTCTGGAATGGTCGAGAAGCGTCGAGTCGGGGTGGCCGGAAGCTCGATGATCTGCTCTTCCAGACTCTTGCGGCTGCTATTGTCGTCCGAGAGGCTGCCAGCGTCGGCTTCGTCTGCATCGTCGTCGTCTCCCTCGTCATCCGATGGGAGGGGAGACTCGACGAAAAGCCGAATGCGTGGTACTGGGTGATCTGGCGTTCCACCGAGCTCGTATTCAGCCCGCGCGCGTCGACCAAACTTGCCTTCGACCCATCGATGCCTGGCAGGGCTCACGCTCTTCTCGGTGCGTGAAGTCGCAGGCGGCGAAAGCATAGATCGACCGTTCTTGGCCGGGTTGGAGCTGGGATCCCAATCTAGTTTGGCCTCTTCCCTCCACTTGCTGGCGCTCCAATCGTGACGACCTGGACTGGGCTCGTGAGACCGACTGGAGCCTGCTGTAGCATTGCCATCAGAGGCGCCTTTGCTCAGACCCATGGCCGCCAAATCCTTGCGTCCGAGCCCTGCCCACTTGCTCGAGTCTGACGGAGAGCCGACGCTGAAAGAAGCGCGACCGCGCGCATCCGACTGCAAATGGGCGTCGGCCAACGAGGAGCTGATCTCTTCGACACCGTGACTCAAGCTGCGCGGCTTGGGAGAGGTGGGTAGAAGCAGGAAGTTGGATTCATTCTGCGGCTTACGAGACTCGCTGGCTTGCGATACGTTTGTTGGAGCATCGGTTGCTTCGATGACCATTGTACTGTTGGCATCCGTGTCAGCAGCTGTTCTGCCCGGTGATGAGGCCCTGCGAATCATGTCGACCGAAAAGTCGCTCACCCACTTTCCGGCGGGAGTGAGTTTGTCCGACGCCTCGTGTTGATCCTCCTGCTCTGAGCTGTTTCCCGAATCATCTGCCAGTGCAGACTCTGCCTCATCGAGGTGACCGGGAAGCGGCTTGCTTTTGGACTTTGGCGAGTCGTATGGCGAATCGGTGCCATCGCCCTCTGGGCGGATGAGAAGCTCTCTCAAGACATCGGCACCGAGACCAATGGACTCGAGCTCGGCTACGACACCGTTGATGAGCTTCTTGAGATGCTTGTATTCGAGAGCGCCGTTCCTCCACTCCTCGGGGAAGGCGGGATCCGCCATGGTCTCCATGTACGTCTTGCCGAACTTCATCCTGACGAGCGCGCCCAGTGGACGCTACGACGGGCAGGTGGAAGCCAAGGATCGGATTGGTGCGGGAGGCGGTGTCGCAGCTCTGTGCGACGCAAGCGGGCACACGTGGTGCTGATGGTGGTCGTGACGATCTAGATGGTGAGAGAGAGGTTGAAGTGTTGCTGGTGATGTTCACCGCATCTTCTACGCAAAAATGCTTGCAAGCGACTGTCGTGTGGGTCAGCGGGTGGCGCGAGCTCAAGTGGTTGTTGTCGGAAGCGACCCGCACAACGCCGATTATGGAGCGAGGGCAACGGGGTTGGAGCCTTGTCTGCTGTGCCGAAGGGTACGTCGCCGACAGCAAAGTGGCGTCTCTGGGACTCGACTTGACTTGGCAAAAAAGGTCCCAGAAAAGAGAAGAAATGGGCAATTCGCCTAACAATTACAAGCTGAAGCGGCACAACATTGAGGATCGAGGGTCCACCGAAAATGGCTTCTCTCACCTGCCTCCAACCGCTAAGCGAACCCTCAAGCGGCGGCACAACAGGTAACGCGCAGCACCGAATGTACAAAATTCTGCCGGTTGTGTTTGGGGTTACAATACAGGAACAATTCAACGCAGACAGCCGATTTCAAAACTGGAGCCAAAGCGCTTGACGATCCAACCGTGAGTGAATCTCATGACGATTCGACTTGTGGTGGCTTCCTGTGCGAACGCAAGAGGCCGCGTTGGCTTCTCTTGGGCATTCAGCAAGCAAGGTTTGTAAATATAAAATAATAGTAAATGGGATAAAATTTTGTTTTTCCGATGGAGCTAGCCGTGCACGTTGCCAATGAAAATGGTCTGGGCATGGAAAGCGGCCGGATTCGGGGCGTCTCTCGCAAGGCCACGTTCTCTTCTTGACGTCGGAGAGACCCTCTTGGCAGACTGAGTCCACTTCGCACAGGCGCTTAGATGGTGCCGATCCTCGATTGCAACAGTCCGTGAGTGTTCAAGCCGCACCGTTCTGCCATAGACGCAATGCTGGGCTTCGAATGCGTCGCGTTCAGAAGAACATCTTGTTGAGCTTATCCTTGGCAGCGCCTTTGACGGCTGCTTCGCGCGTGCTTTTCAGGAAGTCGCTTGCTCCGCGTTCCAGCGATGTCAATCCGTCTTCGATGCCGCTCATCATGGCGCCACGTGCCTTGAGAAGATCGATGTTCTGGTAACCCGTCTGCCATGCTGACTCCGTCGACGCGGCGACCGCCTTGGCTTTGCTCGCATCCCTTCTCACCGCGGGCAGGCTCGACCCGGCAGCGCGCTCCTCCACGCGCTCTCGTCCGCCTTGCTCCTGTGCGGCCGGCTCCGCAGGCGGTCGATAATCGCGTGGTGGCAGCGCCTCGCCAAGCTTCGGCGGGTCCGGCCGCTTGGGACCCGCAAGCACCCCGTCCATCTGCGCACCGACCGAGAGCACTCCCGTCGTCTTGGTCCCGAACCAACCCGCGATGCTGGTCGCAACTCCGGCTGCTGATCCTGCAGCCCCTGGGTGCACCGGCATCGCGTGACTGCGTGCCGGGTTGAACAGCGTCAGATTCGGCTGACCTGGTCGTCGCAGAGACGCAAACGTGGTCCAGAGACGCACGTCGAGGCTGCTGCAGACCTCGACGAAATCACCGTGCGGGTCAAGCGAGATGGACGGCTTCCTGCTCTGCACCTCGCCGACCGTACGATGGTGCCGTTGTAGACGAACGATTGCTTCCAGTCGAGGGAGGCTGAACAGTCGGATGCTCGTCTGCGTAACTACCGCGGCTACCTTGTCTTGGAATCGTTCAATGACGCCACAACCCAATACTTGCTCTCCTACTTCGGCCCGAGCAACGACAGATCCGGTGACACCGTACCGAAGAGTCACTTGCCGATCTGTGAAGCCTAAAAGTACGTCGGCAGGCGGCAGCGAAGATTCGGCCATGGTCCCAACCGGACCATACTCCTGCTCTCGCAAAGCTTGTTGCAGATCATTGGGAAGAGCCGCACGACTTCGACCGTCGAGATCGAGAATACGGACACCTCGGATCTCGCTCATCTCCTCGAGCTTTTGCGTGATTGTGCGCTCTGCCAGCCACATGTCGAGCGTCCTCTGCAGCGTCCAAACAGTGGTCAGTCCATTCGCACGCACCACGATGAGACGCGGAGCTAGACTTGGATCCTGAGCGACGCGACAGACGCTGAAGGTGAGATGAACGATCGGACTCCTCGATTCGGCCTCCAACGTCTTGCGCAGGGCCTTGTCATCGACATGATCGCCATGTGCAGTGTCGTGCTGGTCGCCGAATCCATCTTTGAGAATTAGTTCGGCACTGCGGAAGTCCAGGACGGCTAATGCCGTCCCACAAGCCACCGCCACGAAGCCGATATTGCTAGCGGCAAACGCCGAAACTTCACCTCGCATAGGATCGAGCATCAGGTTGGGCTTGAAACCGTCGTGCCTAGGATCCGCGAGGTGGTGAAGGAAGACGACTTCGTCGTGGTCCGTCGATGCTGGTAAGGAGTCATTGGGGCCCCGAGGCGCAAAGGAAGAGGCTGTCGCTGGATACGCAGATGTCGACCCATTTTGACTAGCGAAACCATGAGCCGAACTGCTATCGGGCATGTCAGGCTTGCTGAGTCTCTTGGGGTCCCGTCGCGGGCGAGGTGGTGGGACACCTGTAGAGGGCTCTGCGCCGTGGGCGGATGAAGCAGCCGTGTCAAACGGCATCCCGCCTGCTGTATTATCGCGGCCGTTCTCAACGCCCAGCTCCCTCATAGCTTGTGACATCTCGGCATCAAGAAGACTCGACGAGCCAGCGGCGGTCGAGGAACGTGGAGAAGCAAGGGAAAGCGAGGATCTTCCTGCCTGACGCGGACTTGTGACAGGCGGAATCGCGAGGTTCGCTTCCTCCTTGAGGATGTCTTGTTCGACTTGTTCGTGAATGGCTTCGGTTTCGCTCAGCTGAGCAAATCCAAAGCGCCAATGCACCAATTGTCCCGTAGACAGAGCCACAGTGGCCTCGAGGACTTCGGCAGCGAAGTGTACGTCTTGTATACTGGCTCTGCCACGGGCTCGATCGAAAGAGGGATGACCCACCATCGAAGGATCGCGCAACAGATTTCTGATGTCGATGGTCAGGTGAGCTAAAGGCGAAGGGAAGCCCTGCTGCAGCCAGACGCGTCGGGCTCCTGAGCGATTGCGCAGTTCTGCCTCATCGACTTCGCCCATTAGGAGCAAGTGCGGACTTGCATCATAGAATCGCACGGTGCCGTCGAGATGCCACGTGAGAAGGATGCGGAACTTAGCTGCGCGCAGCAGATCCGGGATGCCGTCGGTGCCGTCGCCGGACAAACACGCCGAAGCTTTGCCTCCAGCCAACTTGAGCAGTGGCTTGCTGTCATTGTATGATGAGCGCAGTGCGGCAGCAGCAGCCTCCTGTTCTTGCTTCTGGTTTAGGCCCGTCACATCGAGAGGGCCGACCAGCTTACGGTAGGCATGAGGTGCCAGTTCTTCTAGCTTGGCACCAAGGATGGCGCCTCCGCCCGACAACGTAAGAGGCAAAGGGAGATGTAGCTCCTTCTGTGGACTGTGACGAGAGGCCTCAAAACGATGGTGTTGTTCCTGTTCGGAGCCGAGTGCTGGTTGTGGTGCGGGGGCGGACGATCGTGGCTGAGGAGGAAATGCATAGCAAATAAGGCCGCGCGCGGCAGCAGGTGGTGGCAAGGTCGGCAGAGTTGGGTCGGCTGCGAGGAGCATCACAACCGCCGAAGGATCGTAGGCGCCGGAATAGTGCGGGTTGCTCTTGGGCAGCAACATAAAATCCTCAACGACGCTCGGTGTGGGGTAGACAGCTTCGGAGGTTGGAATCAGCGAATCGTGGAGAGAGACACGTAGCTTGTGGTTGGTTTCGGCCGAGCCACCTCCCCACAGAGTGAGGCTGCTGCTGTAGGAAGGGAGGTTGGCTGTGAAAAGACCGGACGAGTCTATGCCAGGTTTGGCACCACCCAGAACGGTGAGCACCGTGCCTTTGACTGTGTCGCCGGTGGGGTCGTTTGATGAGGAATGGCGTTGACGCGGCTGCGACTGCCAGCCAGCGGCACTTTGACTGGCCATGTCGATCCAGCCCTTTTCGGGAAATGCAGACCATGTCATTTTGAAGATGGGTTCCGTTGGCGGCCGGCGCACCTCCAAGAGAGCTGGATCCGTGACGGGTCTTTCCACGTCGAGGTGATCCAAAGTACGGACCATGATGGGCTTGTCATCGTCGCGTATAGACCAGAAAGAGATACAGCCGTCTTCATGGCCCATGGCAAAGACTTCGCCATCCGGTCGCCATGCGATGCATGTGGCTGGAGGTGCACGTTCTGTCCATACCGAGTCGGCGTTGCCACCAGCTCCGAGCGCACCTGGCAGCAGTCGTAGCTGGAAAGTCTTGAGGACGGCACGCTCACGAATGTCGAGCAGGATGGTACCTCCCTCATAGGCCAAGAGCAGCTGGTTGATATCCTTGGGATGAGTCTTGATGTCGATGATCAGTGGAATGTGGCGACGGTTGGGTGCATCCGGAACGCCAGACTTGCGCAAAATCTCTTCCTCCTCCCACCAAAGATTGGGAACTCGGTACGGAGATGGACACATTCGATCGAGGTCAAAGGCGTCGACGGTGCCGTCGCGGAGACCGAGAAACATATGAGAATGGGCGGACGACACTTCGATGCACATCACCTTGTTGCGCACGGTATGCATTCCGACTCGCTGTGGTGTGTCAGGATGGGGCGGACCTGCGATGCTGTGTCCTGTCGCAGCGCTCGTAGCGCGGTACTGATTGCTGGACGATCCATGGGCGGCCCTGATCTGCGGGTCGGGTCGTGACAAGTCGTAGATGCTGATGTTATCCTTCTCATCGATGCAGACCAGCAGGCCAGTATCTGACTTGAAGGCAAGATGGTTCACTTTGTGAGCTGGTCGAAGCGAGAAAGCCAGCTGTACAGCGGGCGATCCGAAGAGGTGAATGGTGCCGAGGGTGGTGCCGACGGCAAGGAAACCCTGAACGGGGTCGAAAGCCATGGCGGTGACCTCGCCTGGGAGGGCGAGACCAGCGAGAAGTCCCTCATTGAAGGTACCAGCGCTGCTGAGCTGAGCGTTCGCCAACGACCGAGACCAATCGGTCTGGTACAGGGATTCGGGCACTTTTGATCCACCGGTCTGTGCGGCCCTGTCGCGAAGCGACTTTATCCACGAGGAGGACATGCCGCAGCGCAAGCAGTACCTCTCGCCCTGCAGCTTGGCAGACGCCGAATCAATACCGAGGGTTGCGCTTTGTCGTGTCTAAACGAAGGTAGGATGGACAGAGAAAGCGCCGCAATACTGGCGAACTCGAACCGATTGCTGGGTCGTTGCACTTCGCAGGGCTGACCCGAAGCTGCTGAGCCCCGCCCGTCGGAGTCTTGAGGCGTTTCGACGCGCTTTCTCGTCTCGACAGATACCCTTTGCTATATAGACAGATGTTGCCTTGATCTCGGACCTGTGATCGGCAAGGAGGCACTTCAAGAAGGACTCTCCAATCCCACCTTGTGGAGGAGAACCCGTTCGTTCGGTGCGCACGGTGCCGAGGTGCCAAGCAAACCTGCGTGGTGCGCGAGTTTTCTCCACCCTCACCGCGCGGCTTTTCCGAAGTCGGGAATTTAGACTGCCGTAGATCTGTGCGCGATTCCGCTATCCCGACTTCTTCCAACAACCCCAAATCGTCGATCGCGCCTGGACACCACCAACGCTCTGGAATCGTGTTTCTGCACCTAGAAACCGGCTACAATTGCAGAAACGGAAAGATCGGCACCTGAGGGCCTTCCCATGACGTCTACTCGGTGGTGATCGCCCCGCCCGACAGCTCGGCGGCGCCGACAAAGACGTCAACATCTGGCTCGAGCTCGGCACGTGCAAACGGAATTGCAAGAACCGAAGACACCGGATCGTCCGATCAGCAACGCAGCACACGCTCACCATGGCATCGAAGAGAGCAAACGAGGCAGCAGCCGCAGCAGCAGCCATGTCGGCTGCTCCGACGCTGCCAAGAGCGCAAATCCCAGTCGAGCACCTGCAGATCCTTTTGCAAAGGTTCGAATCACTGCTGTCGTCCATAGTGGGCTTGAAGGAAGAGATCTCGGTGGTGCCGGGAATGGATGAATGGCCAGCGCTGCTGCATCGGTACACCAATTTGCTCTCCCACGCCTATTCGCTATCCTCTTCCCTCCTGTCGGCCTCGCCTCATTTCCTGCCGTCGCAGCTCGCGTCGTTCAACAAGGTACTCGAAGCCGAAGCAACCAACGCAAACCTGTATGCCGATGCAGCAGAGTCATCTACGCTCTTTGGAGGCATTCTCGCAGGTCGTTCTAGTGGCGTTGCCGATGACGGCGTCAAGGCTACCGCCGACGGTCTGCCAGAGCTCAGCTTTTACGATCGCAACAATCCACTGCCGCTTCTGCTCGCACATCCAGTGCTTCCCATTTCTGAAGAACACATCAACTTCCTCGGCGCTCTGCTCCGAACAGCACCAGAGGCCGACATCCTCAAAGAAGAAAGCAGGCTGGTCGAAAGCTACGATGCGTCCACAGCGGCAGACTTTCAGGGCGACGTGAATGCCGAGCTCGAAGACATCCAGGATGAGATATCGAGGCACGACACGCTGGCGCTTCGGGCGTTGCGCATCTGGTATCACCTTCGAAATGCTCCCGACGAAGAAGGCAACGTTTTGAATGTACGCGAACGCATAGCCGCCGTAGACCAAGGGGAAGATGATGCAGGGAAGGAAGAGGAAGGAAATGACTCAGACGGAGACAGCGATGACGATTCTGAAGATGGCGCTGAAGCCAGAGCAGCACATCTAGAAGAACGACAGCGGCGACGAATGGAGCAGAATTGCTGGACCGCTGATGCTGTTTCGGCGTTCCTGCGCGGTCATACAACCAGCCTTTGAGGCGTATGACCAACGGGAGACCCCATTCGTCCGCACACGACATCTTCTCAGCTCCATTTATACCCAGCAATCACGAACATGGTAGCATCCCCTGACATTTACACACACGCACGTGAAGTTTTCTTCGAGCGAAGGAAAGATGTCGTGATCTGGCCTGCCGATGAGACCCGATCAATATGCTAGATCGGGTGAAACTGATGGCAGGAATCCACGAGCTTTGGTGGGGATTCGATAGGATGGATCCCACGGTACGATGCAGCGGCTCCACTCTGCGTGCTAGGTCCGACGAGGGTACCAGTACCAATCGGCCGTCGAAAAAGCATGAAACGATAAGGGTACATGCGCGCGAGATGGCATGATCGTCGTCCCGTGGCACAAAGATCGGATTCTGGTCGATGCGCATTGCAAATTCAGGTTCCGGTCGCCGTCAGCAAGCACTCTCGGCGGCTTTGTTTTCTGGACATTGCCTCGGACTTTGGCTTGATTCGCCTTCGTTCAGCGCTCGCATCCCAACAGACACAAACCAGAGGCAGCATTGACGATGAGCAGGCTCTTTTCTAAGCCAAGCAAAAGTCCATGGGGACAGACCTTTGCTGCTCGAGCCGCCGACCGGTCGATGCCCCTGCCAGCTACGTGAAGCATCGCGGACGCTCTCAATGACCACGCAGACAACGAACCTCGAAGATGCCTCAGCAGACGTACGACCGTTCTTACAAAGTCACGTTCTCTTCAAAGAGGCCCATCTTGAGTCCATAACGGAATTCGAGATGCAGACACTTGCGTGCGACTTAGTTTTCTCGCCTTCAAAGACCCTGGGGCACGAAGAAAACCGGCGATGAGCAGCAGCTGTGCTTTCTCAAGTCCTCCGCATGGAAAACATGCACTCCGTTTGACGCCTCCCGAATGGCTTTCCGGCCTTCCAACTTTCGGGCCAGTTTGGTCGGAACAAGATCCGTACGGTCTAGACTCCCGAATACAAACGATGCGAGCTAGGTTTGTATTTGGATTACACAAGACGCGCCTTTTCAAAAGCACAGGATTTTCGACATGCATGCAACTTGTAGTCTCGCCATGCGCGGCTGCTCGTGGACACGCGGGCTGCTTTGGAATCCCATGTGGAACGCCGTCGGGCTTTAGAATTTTGTGCTCTGCCAACGTATTGCTCTGCTTTAATCACCGCATACGCGGATCGGATCACGCCTGCATCAACGAAACTGGGCCTGGCCTTACTCAGTCTCAATCTTGGACCGATCTCGCATGTCGTCGTGAGCCTACAGCCTGATCTGAGCTTCGAATACATTGTCGAGCGGAGTGGATCGCAGTGCAAAACGTGGGGATGCGCAAATTTGCGCTTCGGAAACGGCATCTTGACCTTGGCCGCGTTCGACCGCGTTGGCGGAGCGGCACATCGATAGAAGGACTTTTATGCCCACAAACTGACCTGGCATCCTCCCCACTTACCTGAGAAATGTCAGAATGATGTGCTTTCCTAGGCACGAAACATCGCTACCCGAGGTATCGGCGTTGCCGGTAGTCTTCCAGCTGTGGAAGGAGCAGCTGTGGCAGAGGACGCTGGCACGGGAACCCGCCAAAGGTTAAACGGAGAGGACGGACTTGAGGCGGGGATGTCTCGGTCTGGGCCCAGATTCACAGCTCCCCTTCACGCTACATCTGCAAGTTACGCGAGGCTCAAGAATTCCATTCGCCGTTTGCGCGGCGTTCCGATTTCCAATCTTCCAATTTTCTGTTCAAGAATCTCAAACTTCAGCGCGTGACTTAGAGTATGTTCGAGCCAAGTTAAGGCTGCCGTGCAGTGCCGCTCGGTGCCTGTCCTGAACTTGACGGAGCAGACATCTAGTCTGGCTGCGCGGCTTTGCGTTTCAATGGGATGCTCTTTACGGTCCAAAGGCGGCGAGGATTTGTTCTTCTTTATGGCGGAGGATGTAATGCTTTGGGCGGACTTGGTCAAGTGGGGAATGGGTCGCCGTGAATCAGCATGTCCAGTTCCACAGCTGTCGAATTTGGCGCTCGCTTGCTGTCGGATTCCGATTCATGCGCGGGTCATCAGCCACACTGCTTCGGTACCTGTTCCAGAAATGGTGCAATGCCATCCTCGTGCGGATCTTAAAACGGTATCCGTGCTTCTACCGACTTTGTGGTACGCTGAGTCGCGTGGAAACACCTGATTCTGTCCGCCATTGTGAATCCGTCGAGGGCCTAGATCCTCTCCTCAAGCTGGGACCTTGGGGTGTCGCCTTTCTCGAAGCGGACGCCGTTTGGGTCCCCCCTTCCCCCGACCCCATCGCCGCCTTCTGCCTCCCTCTCTTGAGTCCGACGTCCCCCAGTTCCAGCCTCGTCCGTCTTGAGTTCCCGCTGGAAGCGGCTGGACCCATGCTGCACCCTTGACACTCGGACCGGAACCCTGGACATATGCACCTGCATTTTCCCGGTCTTGACTCAGAAGCTGGCTGCACCCGTCTCCAAGCTCGTCCTGCGATTCGCCTGCCAGATCGATGTTCCTCCTTTCTTTGGTACAATGACCAAAACAGAGCTGCCATGCCTCACCAACCATTCGCCGTCTGTCAATGTGTACCCTTTACCAAACAGTGCTGGGCGCGTAGCTAGCGTACCAAGACCGTCGTTGTGGACGTGGCTTGCTAGTGGGGCTGGCCTTGCTTGCTTAGCCTCTACCACCTGTCACCGAAGCGTTCTTCGCCCCTGTTCACCATCAGCTCTGCGTCAGGTCTCCCGACGATCCTATCTAACTGCTCATCAAACAACCATCATCATTGACGCTCCTTCGTTTCTACATACCTGTCGCCGTTCATTGCAACTTTCGCAACACCCTTCCAGTAGCAAACTAGATCGACTCGGCCTGGACTAGCAAAGGCAGTATTGCATCCAGATAAGCTGCACGTATCCCTCAAACCTCCTCTCCAATATCAGACAGGTCGCACCACGGCGGCCTAGTTGTTCACCATTACCGCCGTTCTTTCGAACCACCAGCTTCCTAGCTGGTCGCACGGACTTTCAAAGCCCGCAACAAGAGATCCGATGGACGATCGGTACCATGACCAGGGCAGTCTTCGATTCCCACTTCGCGGTGGACAAGACCATGCCTTGACGCTGCCATCACTTTCCAGCCGACAGCACAACACCTTCGACGCCCGCTCTGCGAAGCACCTTGATCCCGTCAGGCATGCACAGAGCTATTCGCCGCATCAACAGCAGCACAAGCAGCGCGATGCCGGGTGGGCTCATGCCTCTGGACCTTCGCGCTCGCCACCTGCGACTCTGGACGCACCACCTCTTCCGAACCGCCGCATGTCGCAGCAGCTGAGCTACCGTGCACCTCGCGCTGAAGCCTCGACGTCAGCATCGGCATCGCTTGCCAACCGATCCGACTGGCTTCTCCTGCCAAGTGTCAGCCAGGCTCTCTCCATGTACGGCGATACTCGACGACAAGAACCTCGCTTCTCTCTGGTCATCCGACAACAACCTCGACGCGGTCTCGCGATCGGAAACAGCCAGATGTCGCTTCGTACCGCACGATCCGTCCCCCTCGACCCGCCCCCCGTCTGCGAGCTCCTCATCGATCGTTCTGGTGATGAACAGCTCCTTTCACTTCCCGAAGTCTTCATCCGCGCCCAATTAGTTCGAGGCGATGCACCTAGCGAAGAGTGCCTTCCCGACGCACGTCGGATCGAGCCTCTCGTCGGGGACACCTTGCAGAGCCCGTTCAACTCGCGCATCGACACACGCGAAGACCAAAGCTTCTTCGTGTTCAAGGAGCTCGGCGTACGCAACCGTGGTGTCTATCGTTTGAGGTTCGACCTCTTTGATCGTGTGGGTCTTCGCATCTTCAAGATTGCTTCCGTCTATAGCGACGCATTCGAGGTGCAGGAGCGAAGGAAGCATCCCGGCCTGTCGGCCTCATCCGCATTGATGGATGCATTGGTCGACAGAGGTATGAAGTACAAGCTGCGAAAGGCGAACGACAAGCAGAATCCCAAGAAGCGCAAGTCGCCCGAAGATTTCTACTACGGAGATGAAAGGTCGATCTCCGCCGCCAGAAGACAGAGTTACGCTGCAGGAGAGTTCGACAGTCGCCCTCCCGTCTATGCTTCGACAGCGCCGTCGCAATCGCAGTATGGTGACTATCCGCAGGCACAGCTGGTCAGGCCGATCGCACACCGCGCTCAATTGGGCGAACATGGTGCAGTCCTGGCTGTTGAGGATCGTCGCGAGTACGTCGGGGGGATGTTGCCTCCTCTCGCAACTCATCCCGGGCCTCGACTCAGTCCTACTTTCCGAGGCGTTGAGAAGGGTGCTCCCCAATTGCCGAGTCTCTCGCGATCAGGTGCTGCTAGTTCAGCGCAACCCCCATCGCGATCGTACCCAATCCCTCACTTGCATCTGTCCGCCTCTCACCTTCCACCTCACCCTCAACTCCACCTTCCTTCGCGCTCTACATGGAATCAGGACGAGGAATCTCACCGTTACGCACATGGACACGGACAGATTCACGCCAGCACTGACGGAAGCACGCTTTCATCCGGGACTCGGGACGATCGCTATCGACCCAGCCTCGAGTTCCGTTCGTCGTCCTCTTCCGTGAACACTTCCACCTCCGCAGGTCGGGAAGGCTTCGCTTCCACCCCTACTTCATCCGCTGGCGAAGTCACGCCCAACGAGCGACCTTTGTCCTCTTCCGCCGCCGCTAGTCCGGAAAATTACATCAAATCCGAAGCCGACTACATCGCTGCTCCCCCTTCTGCTGGACACAGAGGAAGCATCAGCAGGCTTCACACCGTTGAAGCAGCTAGGATGACTGCGAACGCTTCGCCCTCGTCATCTTCGTCTTCATCCAGTTCGAGCTCGCACAACCCAAACAGACCAACCTTGCCTCCCATTTCCAGCTTGTACACGCCTCAATAGTCGGTTCCAGTTGCGCGTACAGCGTCTGCTGCTGCCCTGGTCAATATCAGAAGCCTACAGTAGCGTCTTTGTATCAATACCTCGTGCATTTCATTCAGTATCTCTAGATAAGTGCTGCGCTCGAGTGACTGCTCACAACGAGAGATGACAGTTCAGCCCACTTCGTTATGAGTTCACATGAGTCACCTCCCTGGTCGAGCAGTGGCCGCGATCGCAGGCTCAGACTGATTCAAGCTCAAACCATCCTCATTTTTCACTATGTGCGACCACCACGCCGACAATCGGCAAATTAAACGCTGTGAAGGAGTAGTTCACCTCTCCCGAGTCACAGCCAAAGTCTCGAAAGACCCCGTCTGGCACATATTGGACCGCACCGATCGTACTGAAAATTCCTTGGAAGAATACATACAAAAGCAATCAGCTCGAAACTGTACATCCTCATTTACGAAATGCTGACGAAGAACGACTTCTCGCCATCCTTCCTCGGCGTTGTCTCCTCTGCCAACCTGACCAGCGGATCGTTGATAGCCACCCTGATCCTCTCGGCCGTAGCTGGAGCCACCAGATGGAAGCCATCCTTGACGCCTTCACCTC
This sequence comes from Pseudozyma hubeiensis SY62, assembly GCF_000403515.1. Taxonomy (NCBI): domain Eukaryota; kingdom Fungi; phylum Basidiomycota; class Ustilaginomycetes; order Ustilaginales; family Ustilaginaceae; genus Pseudozyma; species Pseudozyma hubeiensis. The sequence goes on from NW_012133841.1 coordinate 404,980, forward strand.
CGTAGTGCGTTCTCGCGGCGGCGATCGCGTGTTTGAGAGCGAAAAACACCGAGCTGCCCAAGAAGAGCGGAGGCTCACCGATACCTTTGCTGCTCTGAATGGTACCGAGGTGTTTGTTGTGCTTGAGGACACGCGGGTTGTTTGGATCCTGAACCTTGAGGAAGGAGATTCGCATGTCGGTAGGGGTATCCAGGAAAGCGGGGATCTTGTAGTTTCCAGGACCACGCGTGGCCAGCTGTCCGTTGTTGAGGTAGAGGGTTTCCTCCATGGTGAACAGACCGAAGCCTTGCGTGAAGGCGCCTTCGATCTGACCTACGTCGATGGAAGGGTTGATAGATCGACCAATGTCCATGTGCACGTCGGCTCGGACGATGCGATGGTCTCCGGTGATGGTGTCGAGTTCGACTTCGGAGATGGCCACACCCTGGGTGAAGTAGAAGAAGGGAGTGCCTGTTCCATCCGACCAGTTGTAACCGATACCGGGAGTCTTGTAGTGTCCAATAGCAGACAGCTGAACACGGTTGAAGTACGCGGCGTGTACAGTGTCCTTCCAAGCTTCGACTCCAGAAAGACCTTTCGCAGCAGCTTCCTGTCGGAACCTGGCGATGGAACCGTTGATCTGCACGCACGCGTTCTTGAGCGCCATACCGTTGAGATCCGAGGAAGCCGAAGCGGCGGTGGCCGAAGTGTTGCTTGCCTGAGACGTGTTGGTCTCGGTAAGATGAACCATGTCAACGGGGATGTCGAGTTCGGTAGCTACGACTTGCGCCATCTTGGTGTGCAGTCCCTGCCCCATCTCTGTTCCACCGTGCGAGAACAGTACGCTGCCATCATGATGGTACACGTGCACCACACCGTACGCCTGGTTCAAAAAGATGGCGGTGAAGGAAATGCCAAATTTGGTCGGGATCATCGAGATACCCCTCTTCTTATACCTGTGCTCCGCATTGAACTTCTCCACCTCCTTGGAACGAGCCTCAAACTCTCCCGACGACTTCAGCTGCTCCCAGAGCGTGGGGACGTTCCAATCGACCAACTTCTGTCGGAAGTGCGTCTCCTCGTTCTCCCTGTACATGTTCATCTCTCGCATCTTCTCCGGCTGAAGACCGATGACCGCCGCTGCCTTGACGACAAAGTCTTCGGTGAAAAACATTCCCTGCGGACCACCGAAGCCTCGGAAAGCGGTGTTGGACATGGTGTTGGTCTTGGCGATGTAGCCTTCGACGTGGACGTGCGGGATGTTGTAGCAGTTGTCGATGTGGAACATGGCACGTTCGAGCACCGCCTGCGAGAGGTCCTGACTCCAACCGCCGTTGTTGTAGACGCGTGCGTGGAGACGTTCGAGTTTGCCGGTGGAGCTGAAGGCGAGCTTCCACTTGCAGAGGAAGGGATGACGTTGACCGGTGGTGAGCATGTCCTCGTCGCGGTCGAGCATGACACGAACGGGATGACCAAGCTTCTTGGCTGCCAAGGTCAGAGGAGCTGCAAAGGCGATGGTGCGCGATTCCTTGCCTCCGAAACCACCACCTAGTCGCTTGACACGCGTCACGACACGGTTGTTCGGGATGCCGAGGATAGATGCGCAGAATACCTGCGTCTCGGACGGGTTCTGCGTCGAAGAGATGATTTCGATCTCCGAGTCTTCCTTGCCTGGAATGACGAGACACGCGTTGGTCTCGAGGTAAAAGTGCTCCTGACCTCCCATACGTGTCTCGCCTTCCAGAACATGGTCGTACTGCGACCAGCCTTCCTCCGACGAATCACCGCGATGGATCACCGGTCGAGGCCGGAAGAAGCTCTCCGCCTCGATCGCTTGTTCGATGGTCAGGATGTGCGGCAGATCCTCATACTCGATCTTGACCTTGTGAGCTGCAGCCTGTGCGTTGCGTTTGGTATCAGCGACAATGACACCGATGATCTGACCGACGGTGTAGACCTTGTCCTCGGCAAAGAACGTCTCGTCCATCGAGGGCGGGTTCCAGATATTGCTGCCACCTTCAGGGATATCCTTGTAGGTGACAAAGTCGACAACACCAGGCATCTGCAGCGCCTCGGTCGCATCGACCTTGCTCAAGATTGCGTGAGCGCGTTGGGACAGCACAAATCCGGCGTGCAGCTCGTTGGCGACCGGTGGCAGGTCGTCAATGTAAACAGCCTCACCGGTGACCTGCTTCATGGCGGAAAGGTGGGGGATCGAGTCACCCACAGGCTGCTTGATGGCTACGTTTTCAAGGTCCTGCTGTCCAGAAGTGGCGGGTCGATCCACCGTGCTGGTGGCCAGCTCTTCCAGGTCCGGCAGCGCGGACAACGCCGTCGCCAGCTTCGGCAGACCAAGACGCGGCGCGGCCAGGCCCCAGAAGCGAGTCAAGAAACCGAGCGCAAGCGTCTTTCGGAAGACGGGCATACCACCCGGAACGCCATACGAGAGTGGGAAGTCCTGCTTGGCCAGAATCTGCAGTGCCTCCGACAACGTCTCTGGCGCGCTGAACTGCTTGCCCTGCAGGAACTTTTGCACCTCGACGCTCTGCATGGTCGTCGGACCCATACCTCCGAAGGCCAGCGTAGCATCCGTGATCTCGTCGTCTCGAACAGAGAAGCGGAGACACGCGTTGACGATGGCGATATCGTCGTCTTTGCGCTTGGACTGCTTGAAGGCCTGGATCACGCTACCAGCGTCATCGGACCAGGGCACGAACAGCTTGGTGATGACAGCGCCCGCGGGCAGAGCGGTCTTGCGGTAGCCCAGGAAGAAGTCGCGCATGTTGACGCTCTTCTCTTCAGACGAGGTGTTGTCGATGTACGAGAGCTCGGCACCGGTAGCCACCCAAACAGGGTTGAGATCCGAGATCGGCGACGCTGTGGCGATGTTACCCGCCAAGGTGGCCACGTTCCTGATCTGGTTCGAGGCAAAGTACGCGAGGTTGTCGAGGATGGCGCGCTTGACCTGCTGGGCGTAAGTCGAAGCAGGGCGCTCGGCCTTGAGCTGACGAACCAGGTCGGTCAAGCTGAGGTTGGCACCGACGGTGATACCACGTTCGTCTGAACTGTACAAGGCGAGGTCCTTGATGTGGTCCGAGACGAAGATGGAGACGCTGTACCTGAGATGCTTGAACTTGACCTCGATACCGGTTTCGGTGTTTCCGCTGCGAATCTTTCCGCCGCTCTCGAGGTCGTAAAGCCTCATGCACTGCACAAGAGACTGAAGAGAGCCTGGTCGGAGCCAGACCTGTCGTGTCGAGGTGGGTTTGGCTGGCGGGGTCTCACCGTCGAATTCTTCTGTCTCTGGGTGCTCCTCGATGAAGGCGAGATCCTGCGAGTCGAAGGTGTCTTTGGCAAGGTAAGGAGGGAAGATGAGCTCAGAAGCTGCGTCGTAGGGCTTGAACTGAGTCGGGTCGAGCACCTTTTGGATGGCGTGGGCTGTGGTGGAAATACCTGGTGCAGAGGAAGACGAGCTAGGTGCGCAGCCTTTGGATTTGCCGTTGACCATGCAGCAATCTGCGCCCTTTGCACAGGGCGTCTTTGTGAAGAGGTCAGCCTCGGGTGGCGTTGTGGGCTCTGCCTCGTCCGATTCGTCGCTGTTGATGTTGCTCGAGGATGCGCTGGAGCCGTTGGTGCCAGCCTTGGCGCTTTTGACGGTGGCGAATGACTTGGCAGCATCGAGAATGGGACGGTAGCCGGTGCAGCGGCAGAGACAGCCGTCAAGAGAATGTTCGATGTCTTCTTCGGTGAGATGGCCGTATCCATTTCGCACGGTAGCGTAGAGAGACATGACGATTCCCGGTGTGCAGAAACCGCATTGCGAGCCAAAGAGCTTTCCGATGCGCTCTTGGATTGGGTGAGGGTTGGACGAAGAGCCGATGCCTTCTACGGTGAGCACGTGGCAACCATGCACTGCGACGAGCGGAAGCAGGCATGCGTTGACCGACTTGTATCTGTAAGGTGCTTTTGAAGAGGAGGACGAGGGAGTGGCGGATAGTTGAGAGTCGTACTTGCCAACGACGACGGTGCAAGCACCGCAGCCACCTTCACCGCATCCGAGCTTTGTGCCGGTGAAGCCTTTGCTTCGAATGAACTCGAGAAGTGTGAGATCGAGATCGTCGCCTTTGGCAGGAGAGAGCTGGAAGCGGGTGTTGTTGACAGTGAAGATAAGCTTGGATGCTGTCTGAGCGAACTGAGTAGGCAGCTCAAAGCCATCGACCGTACTGGTCGTTGATGTGGGGACCGGCATGCTGTTGCGGAGATCCGTGATGTTCCAGAGAAGAGGAGGAGTCCGAGTTCTATCTGTAGGGAATGCAGGTGAGTAGAAGGAGCGACGATGAAAAGACGACGGAGCGATGCGTAATGGAAGAGAAGAGGGAGTGAGAAGGGCAACTTGCTCAAAGAGCTATCAAGGCAGTGGATATGGCCTTCGAAGATAAGGTTGGCTGTCCAAGCTGTCGAGTGCGGGTCGGACAGCGATAGGTTGGACAGCGACTAATTGGGAAGCAGAGCTGAGGTTCCCAATTTTTTTGCCACCCCCGCACCGCACTGCAGCGCACTGTGCGCCTGTGCGTGTTGAGATTGCTATCTTCTCCTGAACTTGCCACAAATTCAGAAGCAGGCGCGCGACCCTGTCTAGCAGTTCACGGCAGCACAGCACGATGGGTCGCTTACTGCTGCACAATCCGAAAATTCGGTTGCTCGGCCAAGTCCGAAGAGCCAACAGCACCAATTAAGCCCTCCCCGTGGCTCGCTTGTGGATGTCTGCCCATACAGTGATTCTGTTACCGACGAAGCGGTAAAGTTGCCTCCAACCAGACCAGAGTACATCATGCCCAGGTTCGGTTCAAAATGGTGGGGATGACAGTCGGTGCGTGGGTAGCGTCAGTCTTGGCCCAGCCGAGCATCCATCCAATCAGCCGCTTGGCAATTCCAACTGCACGCGCCTTCACACATTTTCCATTCGGAGAAGGCCGAGATCTCCGCAACACCACTCTCGTCACACCCAGCGGGCTGCTCCTCGGCAGCATTTTTCATGAACCACACTGCGCGACCACGCTGCGAGCAAGTAAAGCGACGATGACATTGCGAGCGAAACTTTGGCGTTGATGGTGATGACGCTGATCATGACGATGGTCATGATGATGATTATGGTGATGATGAGGAGGATGCTGAGATGAGGACGTAAATGCAACTTGACAGCGGGGAATGGGAACACAATGCGAATCAATAATAAAATGAGACGAAATCAGCGAGATCAGAGCGTGAACAAGAATCGCAGATCGGAAACGCTCAATCGACCCATAGCACCGTCGTCTTTGCCGATGGCGGCCTCGATCATGGCGCTCTTCTTGTTCTGCAGCTCAATGATACGCGACTCGATGCTGTTTTCGATCACCATGCGCTTGACGATGATCGGACGGTGCTGACCAAGACGGTGGATGCGATCCATCGCCTGCACTTCGACCGATGGGTTCCACCACGGGTCCATCAGGTAGACACGCGACGCCTCGGTCAGGTTGAGCGCAACACCGCCCGCCTTGAGCGACACCAGGAACACCGTCACGCCCGGATTCTCCATAAAGTGCTTGATCGTGCGGTTTCGCGCCTCGGGCGACATGTTGCCCTCCAGTCGGCAGATCTGGAACCCGGCGCGCTGCAACCGGAAGGCGATCAGGTCCAGGAAGTTGACAAATTGCGAAAAGACGAGCGACTTGATCGTCTTGTCCTCGCTCCGCAGCTGCGTCAGCTCCTCCACAAGCGCCTCGATCTTGGTGCTCGATCGCCACTTGTCCATGTCGAGACGCGACAGAATGCCCTGACGGCCCGAGTCGTTCATGCGGATCGTGCTCTGCGGGGGCTCGAGCGCCTCACCCTCAAGATCAATCGACAGCGTGGCGTGGCAATAAGGGCAATCGGGGACCATGCCTGGCGCGATGTCCGCGTCGAGGTACTGCCGCACGCACTCGCGACAGAAGATGTGCTTGCAGCGCGACATGATGGCGTCCTCGGCCTCGTCGGTACAGATACGGCAGACGTGGATCTCGCTCTGATCCGCGCCGAGCAGCTTCGACGCGAGCCCTGTCTTGGATCGCAGCACCAGGTCTGGATGGTTGGCGAGCTGCCTCATGCGGGTCAGCAGGGTGAAGATGTTCGAGTAGTTGTTGAGCACCGTGCCCTGGTCGAGATAGGTGCTGAACTTGCGCGTAGTGTCTGTGTACAGCGACGTGTACAGATCCTCCTCTTCCTCGTTGAAGAGGTCGCGACGCACCTCGATGGTACGAGGCGGCAGGCCCATGTCGTCGGCTCGCTCCAGCTTGGTGCGTCGAAGCATCATGCGTTCGAGCAGGATACGTAGACGTCGGAACGCATCGCGGCCCTCGCCGTGCTGGGCACCGCTGCGTTGGATGGGCTTGAGGATCTCGTTGTTCCAGTAGCACGTGTGGTGCATGGGCGTGTGGCCACACGAGTCGCAGTTGCGTCGGTCGCTGAACGACCAGTGCAGCGACTTGCACGGGCACTTTTTGCAGAAGTAGTAAGCGAACGGATCACCACCGAGGAAGCGGATCATCGAGTACAGCTCACCGACACGGTTCTGCAGCGGCGTGCCGCTAAGACACCAGCGGAAGTCGCCTTGCAGCGCGAATGCTCCCTTGGCGGTGTTAGTGGAGCGCTCCTTGATGTTGTGCGCTTCGTCGAGGATGATGCGGCGCCAGTGAACGGCGTGCAGCGCCGATTTTTCCTTAAGAATTTCGTTCTTGCGGCGGAAGCCTGTCTCTTGCTTCCGGAAACTGCTCTCGAGCACGGCGTAACTCGTGAGCACGACGTCGGCCGCTTTGAGCTCTTTGAGATTCTGCGTGCGGTTGGCACCGTGCCACATGAGCACCTTGAGCTTCGGTTCCGTGTACTGCTCGATCTCGTTGCGCCACTGCATGATGGCGACGGTGGGCGCGACGACAAGACATGGCTTCTTGCGATCCGAGAGCATGAGGCTGATCATCTGAATGGTCTTTCCCATGCCCATCTCGTCGGCAAGCATGCCTCCCTTCCATGTGCCCTGCTCCTGGCGCGTCATCCAGAACAGACCCTCGCGTTGGAACGGCAAAAGCTTGATGTTGAGTCCCGACGGTTGCTCGGCCTCTTCGGGCTTGATGATGGCCACCGTCTTTTGCAGGTTCTCCCAGACATTCTTGAGCTGGGGATGGTGCTTGACGAGGGCGATCAGGTTCTTGTCGTACTGGGTGCGAGCATCCTTCTTCTTGAGACGCGCCTGGTGATTCTCGCTGCGCAGACGAGCTTTACGCTGCTTGGCGGTCTCGTACTGGACGTCTTCTGCGTAGAAGTTGTTGCTGTTGGCACCACGGGGCTGGAAATCGTCGTCATCGGTAGCGTCCGTGTCCGAGTCGAACTTGATGTCATCGAGCGTCGCAAAGGTACTGGGCCCGGCATCGCCCGCGGCCGCGCCGGCGCTGCTGGCCGTGTAAGCCGGCCACTTCTTGTTCTTGCGCGAGAGCGGCTCGTCATCGCTGCTCTGGTCGTCGAAGGAAAAGTCATCGTCTTCGTATTTGTCAGCCTCTTCGTCGAGAAGAGAAAGCTTGTCGTCTTCGGAGTCGTCAAGGTACGATTTGGATGCTTTGGTAGCGGAGGCGGCACTGCGGCGGGGCAGACGACGCGAGCGGGGGGTGAGGTCTGGATCATCGAAGACATCGTCGCTCTCGTCTTCGACCTTGGCAGACGTTCGGGGCTCGGCCTTGACTTGACCTTTCCCCTTTGCCTTTCCCTTGCTTCGCGACTTGCTGCTACCAGCTTCTGCCTTGACCGCCGCCGCAGACGAGGTCGAGGGTCCCAGCTCCTTGTCGAGCAAGGCGTCGAGGGCATCTTCGTCCTCCTGAGACCAGCTCTTCGGCTCAGGCTTGGATGAGGACCTACCGCGAACTGATGGTCGTCGAGCAACTAACTTGTCATCGGCTTCGACCTTGGGTGTCTTGGAAGGCGTGGCTACAGCCGGTGCAGCCGCTTTGCGCTTCCGAGCTTCACTCGCGGGGCCGGACATGGCGGGCGACGACTCGGTCTTGACTTGCGCCTTGATAGATGAGGATCTGCTGGCACGCTTAGCGCGAGAAGCAGGAGCAACAAGACCGTGCTTGAGCTCGTTCGCGTCAGGGTGGTGCTTCGTATCGTACTTGCTGTCGTCGTCACCTTCCACCGAAGTCTCGGGAGTGTGACTGCCAGACGCATACGTCGAGTTGGTGCGGGAAGATCGTGCAGTGGCAGGAGTGCTGATGGCGGATGCGGCCAGCGAGCTCGCGGCCCGACGACGAGTGGACGAGGTGGCGACAGGGGTCTCTGGCGCTGCCAGCGCCATCTTTTCGTCGTCGGATGAGATGACGATCACCTCGTCTCGCTTTGGAGCGGAGACCGACTGGCGAGCCGAGCGGCGAGGAGGCATGATGATCGTGGTTGATGAGCGCTCAGCAAGGAGCTGAGTAAAATGAGGTTGAAGTGGGCCGACGGCGTGACGAGTTGCGAAGCGAAGCTGGAAATGCAATCAAGAAAGTGTGGTTTGAACTCGAGTAGGAGACGCAGAATTGGAGCGAGGAGCGATCGACCGACGAGTGTTCGAACAAGAATGCACCAAGGAAGCTGCTGCTGCTGAGGGACTAGTAGGCGCCAACAACAAACCACCGAGAGAGAACGATGTATGCGCCGACTGCTCGTGGTAGGCAACCTCGGGGGGAGCAGGTGAGACACTCGAGACGAGATCAGGACAGATAAAACTTCGCCAGCGCAGGAAAGGGACGAGGAAGGCGGAAGGGGGGAGGGCGGAAGAGTAGGGTTGTGAGAAGGTCGCTGGAAGATCGGAAGAAGAAAGCGTTGAAGCTCCAAGTGTTGGTCGACCGACTCAGCCAAAATTTCGCCACCGAGAATCGAGTGTCAAAGGGCTCATCAACGTTAGCTTGCTTGTTTGTTACAGGCAGGCTGTGGGTCTCACGTCGCAAAAGCTGAGCCTAATTTGTGACCTTGGCTGCAACCCTGCATACAGCTGCAGTGCCTCCTCTTACCCTTTTCCGAAAACTCAAGCTTCGAGACAGGCTAAATGAACAAAATCGTTTGTTTCTTCGCTATCTTTTCTTTGCCCCATTTTGTTAACCAATTTCTTCCAAATTTTGTACTATACGCGTCGACGCCGTCTTCTCGCGCGTCTCCGGCCCTAGGCGCCTTCTGTCTCGCGACAGATATGAGAGCTGCGAACAACACCACCCTTGGATGGTACTGATGCCTCAGTGCAGAATCACACTCAAACGAGCACAGATTTCCTTTCAGGATTGTCGACTTACTTTCCGGTGTTCAACGATGATGGACGTTACAGATCGGAATCATGCCAGTAAACAGGCACTCCGTAGACAACAGTGGCAGCTCCTGTGAGATAAGGAAGCCTGCAATCCTCACGACTCTCGGCCACGGCGCGTGCCAGCGACATCTCCGTCGGCGCACGACTTGCTACCAACTCGCCACGACCGTCTAGCTTGATGTTGCGTGCCGCTGGTTTCACCTCGGCACGTTCTCGCGCCTCCATCAGTCCGAGTCGACCGAAGACGCCTTCGCACACCGAGTCGAGCTCGCGATCCGTCATATCCCATAGATTGCCCACCATCGCAGGAGCGCCGGCGCACATGTAGTTCAGCGGTGTTCCCGTGCCATCGAACTCGCCGTTGTCATGCAGCATCGCCGACGAGCAGCCCCACAGCATGGCCACGGCGCATCGTTGCAGCTCGCGTACTTTCGACTGTCGGATGAACTGCTCCGCTCCTCCGTGACCGAAGTAGAGCACGAGGTCGGACGAGGACAGTGCCGCGGGAAGCTCATCGACGATGGGCTGGCGACCTACGATGCCCTTCCATCCGTGGCTGCCGTTGCTGCGTCCCTGAAGCCACGGCTCGAAGCGCTCCTGGCTCTGTACCAGATCGCCGCCCGGATTGAGGAGATAGAACGTGTTGCGCTTCGACAGGCTAAACAGCTTGCCGTTGCGCAACGTCACCTGCCAAGCCGAATTGCGAGCAGCTCCTGTTGCTTGATCCTCGCCTTGTGATCTTTTCGCTGCAGCCTTTCCACCAAGTGTCGTTGCTTTGGTCGCTCGTGAAGCTTTTGTCGGCGAGCGCGAGCGCGATCGAGCCATCTGCTTGCCCTTTTGCAGAGGGCTCAGCTCAAGCTCGTCCATGTCCATGTCCACGTCATCGTCTTGTTCGCGACCAGGCTTTTGGCTGAAGATCTCGGCCATCTCGATCCGGTCCTGCAAGAAGGCCATGGATGGGATCCGGCTTACCGCACGATTTCGCAGGATGGGCATCGACTCCCACGGGAAGACCGCCGTGTCCTTGTCCAGCACCAAAAAGATGTGGTGGTCCTGCATCTCCTCTTCGTCGTCCGCCGCCACGTAGGCCATGCTCGTCTTGCTGGGAGAAGACTGCGCCTTCTTGCCGTTGAACTCCTCCAATGCTCCACGCAGATCCATCGCCGTCTCGTCCAAGTCGATCTCGTCGACGGCCACCTGAAAGCCGCTGAACTGCAATGCATCCATGACATAGTGCACCAAATCCTCCAGATCCTCGTCGGTGCAGTCGGCTGGAAGGCCTGCAAAGCATTCAAATACCGCATCGTCGAGCTTCAGCTTGGTGGGGCGCTTGTTGGCTGTCGGGAAGCAGGCTCGTCGGACGATCTTTTCGAACCTTGCACGCAGCGCCGAGGTGGCCCTTGCATCTGATGTGGGTTCGGAGAAGATGCCCTTGAAGCCGCCGAGCCATGTATCTTGGATCGACTGCAGCAAGTCGCGCAGCTCATCGTCGAGGCGGTGCCGCTCGGTCCACCACTGCCTCCGGGCGTCCATGCTCTGAACGTCCTTGACGCCGTGGATGCCATCGTTGCTCAGGCGGACGATCTCGACGAGCTTCTGCTGAGCCGCTTTGAGGGTAAGCTGTTCCTCCTCCTCCTCTTCCACTCCGTCGCGCTGGCTTCGACGATTCATCGGCAAGCTGTAAAGAACCGCTTCTTTGGCCGTGCATCCATCCAGGCCACCACCGCCTTCCTGGCGGGTGAGGACGAGATTCTCGACCTCCGTGCTCCGCACCGAAATGGAAATGACGGTCCAGTTGCGAGGTAGCGGAAACTTGGTGGATGCAGGCTCGTGTTGCGCCTGTTGATGGCGCAGTCGGACCGACTGCCAGAATGCCGACAATGGATTGCTCGACGCGGCAGGGATGGACCGTGAGATTCGGGAGGGCTTGTTCAACGAGAGCTTGGCCAGCCTGGTCGGGAGCGCTTCCTCGTCATCCGATCCCACTTCCTCGGGACTGTGAGCACATTGGTCGCCCTGCAGGACGACATCGACGATGTTGGGCCACTCCTGGTCGTCCATGCCAGCGGTTGATGTGCGCATCTTCGAAGAGATTGCCACCAGGAGATTGCGGCGAGTGCCGACACTGGAGGCCGAATCCAAGAGAGCAGCCGCGGTGTTGGCTGCCAATTTGACATTCTTGCCGAGCGCCGCCTGTGTCGTGTAAACCTGAGCGAGATTGGCGAAGGCTTCACGCAGCACGAGCGAGTGTGAGGACAACAAGCCTAGGGAGAGCGCCTCGCGGAATGCTGAGTCCGCAGGCGTCAGCATCTCGAGCGCCGTCTTGACGGTATCCTCAGAGATGGCCTGGTTTGAACCCGTGGCAGCAGCTAGCGTACGCACGCTGACCGACGGCACCATCGGGATCGAAATGGCAGCTTCGGGTAGCATGCTGAAAAAGTGATCGTTCTTGAGATGATCGAGCGCTCTGCGCAGCGCGATCCTGCCCTCGAGGACGAACTGGTCCACACGCGCATCGACAGTGTTAAGGCCATCCCTGATCGACGCGGCTTTCTCGACGGCGTCCTCGCTCCTCTCCAACTGGCCCATGAGGTGCAAGATCCAGGCCTGCTTCTGCAAGAACCTCGACTGCAGTTCAGGCAGAACCCAATCGATACCTGTGCCGCTGCCGCTCAGCCGAGCACGCATGTGTCCAGCCGGGAAAGACAAGCTCGACTTTCTGCGATGGTGCACCGGGGCCCTGGGCGAAGGCAGAACCTGTTCGGCTTCAGCAAAGGCTGAGCTGAGCGAGCGCAGCGTTGCCTCGCCATCGGAATAGGACCGAAGAGCTTCGCCCAACTGCTCGATACGCAAGAGGCAATCACCTTGGACGTACGAGAGTGAAACCACTTCCGGGATCCACGTGTTCCGAAGCACCTCGAGGCAACGTGACAGATCCTCTTGGCCCTGTTCGGCGCGGTTGAGCTGCAGCCGGAGCTCGCCTCTCTGAATCAGCACACGAGCAAGGGGCAAAGCGAAGCGGAGAGAGGCCGCGAAATCGATGCCTTCTCCGACGATTGCCTCTGCGTCGATCGCGGAGCCACGCACGCTGTGCAATCGACCGAGACGCACGTAGTTTTCGAGCAAGAGACCGCAGCACCTCCAGAAGAGGCTCGAGAAGGTGGCACTGGAGAACTTGGGCAGAGGCTGCTCTTGTGGCTGACGCTGCTCTCGCTTCCTGTGTTGCTCGTCCTGCTCCACAATATCGCTCGATGGCGCAAGCTGATCCGAATGCACGATGTGCGCCTGGTCCTGGTCCGACGCCTGTGTCTTGCTCACAATGTGAGACAGATTGCTGGATAGCCGGATCAGCTGACGCAGAGCAAGCGTGGTGGCCTCGATGCTCGCCGCCAGATCTCCTCGGGCCATTTGTACGCGTGCGCAGACCGAGAAGGCAATCGCCTGCCGTTCGCGTTGGCGCAAACGGTCCATCGAGCTGGTTGCAGGCTTGTCGCCTTTGCTCGGAGTTTTGGCAAGCTTCAGTCCTTCGGCAAAGCGAGCTTGAGCTCCAGCCAGATCTCGCTCCTGCGCGAGAACCTCTGCCTGCGCCATGAAGCATCGGAACCTCACATCCTGTGAGATCAAAAAGAGCTTTCCGGGAGGGGAGCTCGTCGATGCGGTCCTCGACAGCACACTTATAGCCGGACGAAGAGTGGTTTCGGCGCGAGTGATCTTCCCAAGGGCCAGATACGCCAGACATAGGTCTGTGGACGCTCGACAGAAGATATCTTCCAGGCCGGACGTGATATCGCCTCCACGACGTGTTGCTTGACGCACAGCTTTGAGGATCTGCACGCTGCAGCGAGTGAGGGCGAGTGCAGAGAAGGCCTCGTGGAACGTGAGGAGCAACTGACAAAATTGGTTAGGGCGGTCGAAGACGCGTTCGCCAGCAGCCGTCTGTGGTGTTGTGGTGCGACGGGACAGAGCAGACGCGGCCTTATCAAAGATCGGCTTGTCCGTTTTGGAAGGTGGGGTGGTCACGTCGACGTTGGTTGCCATAGACTGTGAGGGAGCAGAGCGCTGTGCCAGGGCCTTTCGTGTGGTGGCAGTCCTGCCTGGAGGTGCAATTGCCTTGCGGGGCGCCGTCCTCGTTCGTGGAGTCATCACTGGCGTCGCTGGCGCGCCTTTGGGGGAGGCCCGCGTCGCAAGCGGAGATGTAGACTGCGTGTTTGTAAGCCGGGCAGAGATTGCCGACGACAGAGTCTTGCAGGCGGACTCTACTTTTGCAGCTACGGGTTGCGGGTCGTCGAACGGCTGGCGTAGGCGACCGTGCAATGCGGCCGAGAGCAGCACTGAGCAGCGATACTGTGCCTGGAAACAGGCCAATCCCTGATCCTTGGCAAGCGTGGCGCTCTCGAGGCAAGCAAGCGCGTCTTGCTCTATCTTGGTAGCGTCGTCCTCTGTGAGTAGAAGGGCATGAGACAAGACGTCCGCTTCGAGCATTCGCGCCAAGGTTCTCGCTCGACGCAACGGAAAGTCCGATGCGTCATAAGTCTGGAGGAGGGCTTGATGAATGTTGTCGATTGATTGGACGGCGACAGAGACGTGCCTTCGGGCGTCGAGGAGGGCGACGGCATGTTCGAAGATGGCGCCTTTGACGGCCGAATCGATTTTACTGCTTTCGATAAGCCAAGGCACGAGGCTGTGTTGCTGATCATCAGGATCCATCTTGAAGCCAAGCTCATGCACGGAAAGATCGATGATGGCCTTGGTCGCGCTGGCTAGACCTTTGATCTCTGCTGCTTTGAAGGCTTGGTCAATGCTGTCAGCGGCAACGTGACGCGAGAGCGTGTCGCCGACCGCAGAGGCATGCGCAAGAAGGAGTTTGCGATAGACTTGCAGTGATTCCAACTTGTTCCCTGCAAAACGGTAGGCGACTGCGGTATACTCGAGCTTCTTGTTGAGCGCATCGTGTCTCTTGGCGAGTGCCAGCTGGAGCTCTGAATCTTCTACAGCGGACGGTTGCCCATCGGCCGAGCGGAGGAGCTGCACGGACTCGTCGTCACAATCGACAGCCATTTGGAGGAAGACAGCTGCCTCGACGTAGTTGGCTGCATTGTAGAGGATACCTGCTGGGTTGTAAAAGCTGGTCGATAGCAGTCGCAGCTGTTCGGAGACGAGCTCCTTCGGGAGCGACTGAGCGAGATCGCTGCGCAGGAGGCTGCGACACGTTTTCATCTCGTTGAGCGCCTCATCGCGAGCGCTACGCGAATTTGCGTTGAAAAGTTTGTTGGCCAACACTCTGTGGCCATAGATGATATCTGCGAGGCAGGCTTCCCTGCTTGGAAGAGTGACTGTTCGAGGAGGGGTCGAAACGGTTGTGGATTCGGTCGCAGACGTAGCGTTCTCGCAGTGTTGGAACAGGCTCTCGAGAAGCTGTAAGCAGGCGCGAGAGAGCCTGTCAACATCAGCAGAGCCCGTCGAATCTGGTTTGGGCTGGCCCTTGCTGTCGCAGCCCTGGTTGCTGAGCTTGCTGCAACTGCGACGATGCAGCTGGTCCATGACGCGGAACAGCTTGAGCTGCGACGACATTGGGCTGGTCGCAGGCCAAGCCGGCACCTGCTCTTCGAGGATCCTTGCGGCACCGTCGACTCTCGCTTGTGTATCTGCCTCTGAGCTCCCGACCAGCACCTTGTCGAGCGCCAGCACGGTTCCCGTCAAAATGCCACAAACCGTGGCGATTTCCTTATCGCTGAGTTGTACCTGAGCCGCTGGCGCCGTGCCGAGTCCTATGCCGGCTGGCCCCGCTTGGTTGTCTTTGACCGGCGTGTTGGTAGATTCTGTCGGGATTGCGGCTCCTGAGCGAGACATAGCCGCAGTAGCGCGTTCGACGCCGACTGAGCTGCCTGCTTTCCTAGCAAAGCTGAGCCAATATTCGCAGAAGCGCTGGAAGCCGTCGCTGTGCAGTTTGGATTCGGTCGACGAGTATTCGGCTACGTTGTCGGCGGTGGCGATGACGGTCTCGAACGTGTCTTGCACCGCATGATAGGCGGCCGCAAGATCCTCTCCGTCCTTTTGCGCGGTTTTGAGGACGGATCCGCCAGCTCGAGCGACGCGCTCCCAGAAGGCACTGAGATCGATGTCGCTCACTTGAACGAGCAACTGCAGGGCGAGCGTGCGCAGAGGAAGATACTCCTGCCTATTGGGAGCATCGAGACGTTGCAAAGTCTTTGAGATGGCGCGTTCGATGGCGAAAGCGGCGCGATCCAGGACGCGTACTTCGCCGCCATTGCGACGAGCATACAGCTGCCAGGCGAGAGGGCCATGTTCGTGGTTGAGGTCGGTCAAGATCGAGTCTAGGGTTGGGAGACTGGCCGATTCAAGGGTGTGAGTCGCACTGGCGCACTGAAGGTCCACAAGAAAGGCGATGCGCGCCGGGGACGAATTCTGGAAGGATGGCAGTAACATGGTCGTCGGTGCTGCGTCAGAGTCGGGGAGCGTGTCATCGATGGTGGCAGAAGCAACGATTCGTCCGAGGTATCCGATGTCGGCTTGTGCAGCGTCCAAGAGTCCAACGGTTTTGAGCTTTGTGCATGACCGTAGTATGACTGTCTCGACCTCGAGTTCTTTCTGCTTGGCTGCTGTGTGGGAGGAAGGCTCATCTCTCGGCAGGAGAAGGAAACGTGCGGCGATGCGAAAAGTATGGACGGCAGCAGCGACATGAGGGATCTGAGGCGATGCTTCTACTGCCGAGGCAGACCAACCGGATGTCGTCAATTGAGTCAAAGTGGAGAGACCTACGTTGACGAGTTGCTTGGCAAAGTATACGCGTCGGGCGGGAGCAAGCTTTGGTGGGATAGAGGTGAAGCTGATGCCGTGGTCAAGCTCTGCATCGAGCTGGAGTGTCTGTGCGGAGGTGTCGAGCAGAAGGATGACATAGTGTGGTAGCGTCAGGGGAACAGACTTGGAATCTGCGAGAGCTCGAAGGATTTGTGCCTCTGTCCATGTCTCTTCAACGGTGGTGTACACCTGCTTTGATGCTGACGACGCTGTCCGTGTTGTGGAAGGTCCTGCGGCTGCAGCCCTGCTGGCGACTCTCGCGGCTGAAGAGAGGGCGGTGGAAGCAACGATCGCTGGTGTGGTGGTTGAAGAGGATGCCTTTCGTGGCGTAGCTGAGGCACGCGTCGAAGTGGTCGAAGTACTAGCGGAGGCTGATCGCGTAGCAGAAGTTGATGGGGCAGCAGAAGAGGCGGAGCGACTGGACGATGTCGAGGACGTCTTTGCCGGCGCCCTTGCTGTTGGCCTGTCCGAAGCAAGTCGAGATCTGCCGACCGCTGTCGGAGCAGTCGTGGCTGCCTCGGCCGTCGTAGCTCTGGACGTGGACGAAGTCGTGACGCTGGCTGTACTGCGCGTAGCAGCAGGAGCAGTGCCCCTGGTCCGGGCGGCCTGCTTTGCAGCGACGCTTGTGACCGACGCGCCGCGAGTGCCACTGGCAGCAGGCATGGTAGCGACTTTGCCTGGCATCGCGATGCTGCGCCGTTGATAGAAGGTATAGGTGAAGTGAGGCAGAGAAGAGAGGAGAGAAGCGGTCGGATATCCTGCCGAAGAATCGACTCACAAAAGTCACAAATGCTCTTCGGCCTCTATCCGACTGACTCTCCACACGCTGCTGCAGGGCAAAAGAGACACACTGACAGCGACTCACTTACGCGGACTCGGCGTGTTGCGTCACGTGCTCATGCGGACCTAACAGTCGGATCATGGTTGAAATTCGAGGCGAGCAGCCTTGCGACACGCGCCCAAAAGGGTTTCGAGCGTGACAGAAGCGTTGTCAGGGTTCAGGAACGACACGAAAAGTCAAAAGGCGGAGACAGCGAGCGAGCTGTGCGAGCCTGTGATGGTTGGCAGTTCGGAATCTCGAGTGCGCTTCGACATTGCGCATCCGATAGCGTAGCCGATGCGAGGCACGATCGTTCAGGCGTAGCTTGCTTCTCGCACATCACGACACCACCAAGTCATTGCGATCCGTTCCGATCGCACTGCCGACGCTGCGCAGACGGGACGCACACAGCAGGGGCCAGTTCCGACCACGCCGCTTCTCCGATTGCCATGTTCACTCGTTGAACAGCAGCTCCGCCTCGTACGGCAAAGCCTTCGACCGAGGCGTGACAACAGACCGAAACTTCTCCGCCGATCATGTCGATCGCTGATATGGCTGGCGACGTCGCGGGCCCATCTGCGGCCGCCGCAACGACGAGCAGCCAAGGCTACTGCACCTTCTGCGTGTTGGCAGAATTCGACATCGATCGCGGCTCCACCCTCTCGCATCAATACCCTGCTCCGACCGGCTACGACGAACACATGCTGGCAGAGCTCATGCTACCCGATGGTGTCCATGCAAGGACAGAAGACTGGACCTTTTTCTTCCTCAAACCGCCCGGCACCAAGCGTGTCGCTCTCCACACCGATAATTCCGATCTCTCTCAGACGCACTATGCAACAGACTCGACGTCATGGCTATCGAACGATCTCACCTATGTCATCAACTTGGTCCGTACCAAGCACGACAACACGGTGCGTCGAGGCGCCCTGGTCAAAGCAATGGCTATTGGCACTCGCTTCCCCTTTATCGACATCTTCAAGCCCGCACTGTTGCTTGCCCTCGACGACTACTTCAAGGAGCCCGGTCCGGAATGCCTGGCACGGCTGTACGACTCTATCAACCGCCTCGATCTTTCGACCGCACCTTCCTTCACTCGCGCCGAGAAGCTCGTTCTCCGCGGCTCGGATCGTCGCGACCTCTTCGAAGAGCGCTTCGTCGCCGCTCAGCGCTCCGAAGTGGACACGACTCCGATCAGTTCCACACCGACTGGAGAGATCGAGACAAGCCGCTCATCTCCGACCGATGGCGCCAGCATCGAGACCTCACGGCGTCGCACAGACAGCACATCCACCTTTTCATCCGAGACGAAATCGCTCAAGAAGAAGCTCAGCACAGCCTCGCTGCGTCCCGCGCTTGGCGCACGTCGTGGTTCCTCCGCCAACTCGATAGTCGGTGTCGCGGCAGGAGCGTCAGACAGGAAGTCGATCTCGAACCCGGCCATGCTTCCATCTGGATCAGCGAGACCGCGTGATACCCACTACTTCGATACTCTCCTCACCTACCGCAACGTTGCTTTGCCCATTCGCGTGCCGCTCACCACGTTTCCCGAAGAGGTCGGCGAGTACTCACTCATTCGCCTCATACAGACGTTTTCAGGTCCGCAGTCCACGCCGACAGGACCGATCCACCCTCATTTGCATACCAACGGCCCCTCGACACATCCCATCATCGTCCTCTTCAATGCTCTCATCACACAGAAGCGCGTCATCTTTCTAGGATACGGACAACCCGCCAACCATGTAGCCAGCTTCGTCTTGGCCGCTTGTGCCCTCGCATCCGGGTGCGGTGTCGTTCTGCAAGGGTTCGCCGCTCGAGCTTTCCCCTACACCAACCTGCTCAATCTTGACGATCTCGAAAAGGTGCCCGGCTACATTGCCGGTGTCACCAATCCACGCTTCGAGGATCTGCATGCTTGGGATCTGCTGCTCAACGTAGAAACAGGCCGAATCCAAGTCGCAAAGGACGTTGCTCCTGCCGTGCCACCTGCCAGCGCACCGTCACAGGCACTGCTGCGATCATCGACAATGCCTCGCGATGGCGCTGGTCTGTCGGCCTCCAACACCTTTGGCAGCGTCTCTAGCGCGAGCGGCCAGGACATTAGAGCCACCGTCGACACCGAGCTTGCGCAGTTCGGGGCGCTCCCAAGCAGTTCGAACGGCGCCGTCTCCAACGCGCCTCTGCCAAACAAAGCATCCAGCCTCGGCGGTCCTACGTCGCGAGACCGCAACAACGCTTCGCAGTTTGATTCACGTTTCGACCCCAGCAACGCGCTGTTCCTCGAGGAGCTTCAAAGCGCCATCGCATCGCATTACGGCGAGCGCTTCGTCCGTGCTCGAGTCCAAGAGTACGTCTTCCTCTTTGTTCAGCGTGTCGCGCGCCACGAAGAGCACTTTTACGGCCGTACATCGCTTGCACCCACGTGCCAGCCGTTCCTCAACGGGCAGTTGGGCTCTGGCCCAGTCTACGTCGACCGCGAAGCAGAGATGCGCGAGATCTTGTCGAACCAGATGCGCATCGAAGGATTCCGATCCACCATCGCCTACGATTTGCTCGTGATCGAATTGCAAAAGTATGGCGGTTATACACAGGCCATCCGCTCCTTTGATCTCGGGCATCAGATCGGGCGTTTGCGCAGAGCCAAGAAGTTGCTTGCGGGCGAGTCGGATCTGATCTTTGAGACGATCGCAAAGAGCGTCGTGACGCACGATCAGATCGTCGAAGTCTTGGCGCTGTTGCCACCACACACGGGAGGGCTGCTTCCCTTGGCCTTGGGCCTCTTCCATCCTTCAGCGGCTGCCAGAGATGCTGTGATGGATTTCCTGCTCCGCCTCTGTCGGCATCCGGTCGGCCGCAAGTTTGTGCAAAGCATGCATACCTACCACAGACTGGCGTTTGCGAGGCTTGCTCAGGAGCGCGCCGAGATCGAAGCGGCCGGAGCAGTGGCGGCGAGTACGAGCGAAGAGATTCAAGAGCTGAGCATGCGCACGTCATCACAGTCGACTCTTCCCTCGGCACCGCTGCTTTCAAGCCAGACGACAGACACCGACAGCGTCGCAGGGGTCGTCACATCGCCTGTGGATGAACCGTCCACTATCAAACGTGCGACGGCTAGCGATGAAGAGCAGTCGATAGCTGCCAACACGTCAAAAGCGTCGATGGACGAAACTTCGTACGTGTCCAGCATGCGCGGCATGAACCATCCCTTCCAGTCATTCAGTCCTGTCAAGGACAACCCTAACGTTTCACAGGCTTGAATATGCCAAGCCCAGCTTTGTGTGGGGTTTCTTAGCATTGTATTTGTACGACCTCGTTCACCTTCACCTTCTTCGCTCTAGCTGCAAGCCAAGTTGATCTTTGGATCGAGTCTGTGTGAATAGTGTGTCAGATAGTGACGGTGAATGGAGCTGACAAGGGGAACAATTTTCCAAGCAATGTTGAATCGCCAGAGACGCGGAAAGCATTGATTTTTTTTGGAAGCTCGGCTTTCGGAGACTGCGGAGCGGAAGTTGACTTCCAAGCATCCTTGACCCTAGCGCACCTTCTTCTCCACCGTATAGCACAAGACCAGCAAGCGCAAGTCTCGATCGTCGACGTAAGAGGCCATCATCACAAGCATGCAGTCAACGGAAGAGGTAGGTCTCGCATTGTGAGATTGAGAGCTACAGTTCAGATCCCGACGACTGACCCTCTCAACTCTTTCCCGCATCCCACGCTTCCTCCCTTCCGACATCCTTAGGAGCTCAAACGAGCACTCGAATCACTCTCGCAACTATCAGATCTCAAGCAGCCACTCTCCGATGAATCCACTCTCACCACCACAGAAGCGACATCGTCCGCTCTCCAACTGCTATCCGCCTCGACACCGCTGTTTTCCAAACTCAAACGGGTCAATAGACAGATCTACAACGATCTCTCCACGCAAAAGGCACTCGTAGCAGACGAACGAGCCAAAGTCGACACAGCGCGGCTGGCACTGCAGAATCTCAAGTACGAAGAAAGCATGCTCGAGCTCGAGGTCAAGGTGTGTCAAGAGTTCCAATCCATCTTTCAGGATATCGAGCTGCAGGATCTGCAAGAGTTTCATCAGCTCCATGCCAGCCGAGATGGAGGGGAAGAGATGGACACGGATGCATCACCACCAGGAGAGAAAGAAGAGGAGGACTTGGCGGACGAACACAAGCTCATGCTCGCGAGATTGCGTTTCGAGTTGAAGGAAAGAGAAAGGTTGGAGGCGGAAAAGCAGAGGTTGCAACAGGACAAGACGCAGGTGGCCAAGGAGAATAGGGAGAAGAAGGTGAATTTGGAACAGATCGAGAAGGATCTCAAGGATCTATTGACCGCTGCGGAGGCGATCAAGGCCAAGTTTGAGAGCTTTTAGGCTAGACGATGTCATGGACCGTTTCAATTTGGCCCCTCTGGAAGGAGGCCTCGCATACCCCCATTTGCTGTATTTGTAGATGACATTTGAACGTTCTGAACAAGTAGAAAGCGTGTACTACGCAAGACCGACACTCTTGCGGACTTGGGACATTGTTCTTCTGGCAACTGTCTGTGCTTTGTCTCTGCCGAGTTGTTCCATCTGGTGCAAGTAGCCTGGATCCTTTCGCAACCTCTCCAGCTCCTCTTGGATTGGTCGTAATGTCTCCACCACAGCTTCCGTCAATGTAGCTTTCAGAAGCTGGCCAGACGATGCTCCCGTAGCCTCGATCTCCGCATTCAGTCGATCCGCCCAGAGCTGTGCATCCTGCTTGGCTTCTCCTTCTCCCTCTCCCTCTCCCGTGTTCCCCTGTGTCGGTGGCCTGAGAGCCGCTAAAATCGAAAGCAGGTTGCTCACCCCCGCTCTCTCCACCGGATCATACCGCAACGACCTCTCCGCATCCGTCACGGCTTTCTTCACCTTCCTCTCCACCTCCCTCGGCGTATCCGTTATCAACACCCTGCTGTTCGCATCCGGAGCGCTCTTCGACATCTTGCTCTTCGGATCCCTCAACGACAGCACCCTCTTTGTCGGCGTTATGATATGCTTCGGCAACGGGAAGAATCTCTTCTCGAACCTTCTGTTGTATGCATCTGCCAGGTCTCTACTCAACTCTAGATGTTGGATCTGATCTTCCCCCACGGGAACGTGCGTCGCTCTGTACAGCAGGATGTCTGCCGCTTGAAGTACCGGATACGCGAACAAGCCGAGACTGAGATCTTTATCGTCGACATCGGTGGTATCGGAGACATTTTTAGCTGTAGCGAGTTTGGATTTCCACGTGGTCATGCGGTTGAGCTTCCCCATCGAGGTGATGCAGTTGAGGATCCAGGCGAGTTCGGTGTGTTCCGGCACTTGGTCTTGATGGAAGATGGTGCAGCGGTGTGGATCGAGCCCGATGGCGAGGAGGGTGGCCATCATGTCGGATCGTTCGGTGCGGAGACGTGCGGGTTGCTGAGGCATGGTGATGGCGTGGTAGCCGACGATGCTGAAGTACAGCTCGTCCGAGGTGCTGAGGGATGCATTCTGGAGGTCGACCCAGTTGCGGAGTGCGCCAAGGTAGTTTCCGAGGTGCGGGATGCCGGTGGGCTGGATGCCGGAGAAGATGACCTTTGGTCGGGAGCTGGTAGTTGAGGAGGAGGGGTCCGCGTGGGACAGCTTCGATGATGAAGCTACTGATGAGCTTGGCGATGTCGATACATGTCGCCAGGCTGAGCGTGCTGAGGAAGAGAGACGTGGAGGAGCTGTTACGCTCCGTAGTGGCCACGACATTGCTTGCTCAGCGTACAAGAGGAGGAAGGACCCTTCCGCAAGGGCGGGTTTGGAAGAAGTAACGAAAGTGCCGTCGAACCATTTCAAAAAACAAGCCCGAGACCCGAGGTGGAGGAGGTGAGCTTACAGTTTGTGAGATCGTGTATGTTCACATTATTTAGTTGGTGGCCAGGCTAGCCTGTCGGATGACATTCGGCTTCAGGCAGGTGATGTGAAGCAGCTGTCCTCAATGGTACGAACAGTGTGACAGCGGCCGGTCCGTTCCATCAGCAATCTGATCGAGTACATGTCGTGTGACCCGTCCCGTCCCGTCCCGCATCGCCTCGGTAGTGGCCTCTGTGAGACTCGGAGACGGCTTCCAACGGAAAGCGGGTCCCTGTTGAACAGCAGGTGGGTGAGATTGACCCATTTGGCGACTGAGCAGAGCAACGCAGCACCCAGCCCCAATTCGTAGCGGCGTTCGGTTGTCATGCGCTTTTTGACGGACTAGTTGAATGCAGTCGGCATACTCTATTGTGTAGAGCAGGAACAGTATCTCACTCAAGCTTATGTCGTTCTAGCGAGGAAGAGTACGCAGGCTGCCATGACAGTCAACACAGCTTTGTTTGCCTTGGACAGGATCGAATGCGCTTGGACAAGAATGAAGCGAAATGTCGTGCTACGTGCATTGTCTGCACTGCAGTCTTGATTGCGGGATGACGAGCTTTCCGACAGTCCACGGAAAAATAAGAACACGCGCGCTGCAAGCGGAAAATCGTAGCAAAGGGTAGCTTCTACACTGCTCAAGCGCCGACTTCAAGAAGCCGCACTTCGCCGTTCAAGAACCGCCCTATAGTGGACCGCCGCCGCTTGGGAAATTCCGCCGTTAGAGACCAGAAAGAAACACCGCAATCGGAGACTGACAGGCTGCAGCCCGTCATCGACACAGCGGTCAGTTGCGGCTCTCTCGTCACAGGCTACGGAAAATTTGCGAGTCCGCTAAGCGACCTGCGTCTCAGACGCCTCTTCATTGAACAGCATGTGCTCATTTCGCAGTGAAATCCCGGTTGCCATGCTCTGCGATGCAGCAAGTGAGTGAGTCTAAACGGGTCCTCCGCCAGCCTCCCATGTGCGTTCGGTCACGGGTGTTGCCACCGCAGGTAGTGAGCTCGCTAGCTTCGAATTGCTGTGCCTGTACGTGCATATGTTCCTGACAGGTCGATCCTGCGTACACCCTCAAAGCTCGAAGCTAACTTGTCTGCTCATTTCTTCTTCCGTCCTACCTTTCTACCTCAACCACCCAGGCCACTGTAGAAACGGCCTCCGACTCCATTTCTTCATCCCTTTTTTCAACCCTCTGCGGGTCTAATTCACAGCAAGATGGCCACTCTCGCACAAGAACCGAATGAAAAGAGGACGCCTCACTCGCAGGCTGGCTCCTCCGAAGATCTGGAACGCTCATTCAAGGCCGACAAGGCCAAGAATGGA
Organism: Pseudozyma hubeiensis SY62; assembly: GCF_000403515.1. NCBI lineage: Eukaryota > Fungi > Basidiomycota > Ustilaginomycetes > Ustilaginales > Ustilaginaceae > Pseudozyma > Pseudozyma hubeiensis. The sequence continues at coordinate 429,169 of NW_012133841.1, forward strand.
GATGCTACCGACGATATCGTCGAGGTCAGCAGCACGGCCGACTCCGAAGATGCTCTCGCCGCTGTCCGTGTCAAGCAAGCCCAAGAAGGAGGTACGATCGTCTATCGGACTCTCTCTTGGCAGAAGGCTGCTATCCTGCTGTTCACCGAATACGTCTGCCTTGCTATCCTGTCGTTCCCTTGGGCCTTCAGCTATCTCGGTATGGCCGGAGGCCTTCTCGCCACTTTCGGTGTTGGCATGGGCGCTCTCTACACGTCACTGATCCTTTGGAGGTACTGTCTGAAACACCCACAACTCCTCAACATTTGCGACATTGGCTATCAGATCTTTGGCAAGAGCAAGATCGCCTACGAGCTCACAGCAATCGCTCTCATCCTCAACAATGTGTTCATCATGGGTCTGCATACGCTGACGGGCTCTGAGATCCTGAACACGCTCTCCAACCACGGAACCTGTTCGGTGGTGTTCTCCGTGATCATCATGGTCGTTTCGATCCTCCTTACGCTGCCTCGAAAGCTGGAGCAACTCACAGGTCTGGGTGTTGTTTCGGCCATCTCGATGTTTATCTCGATCCTCCTTGTACTCATCTTTTCCGGTATTCAAGGCACCCATCCAGCCGTGGAGGACTTCGCAGAGCCCGTCTACATCACTGCCTTTGCTCCGAAGGGCACTGGCTTCGTCAACGGTTTCAGTGCCTTCTTGAACATTGTGTTCACTTGGATCGTAAGTACAGGTTCGCTCGATGAAACCCTCTCCACTCGAACAGTCATAATGGGCTGTACAAAGATTCTAATCGCTAATGCCCTTTTTGCTTTGTCTCCAATTTGTCACACAGGGCCACATCATGTACCCGACCTTCATCGCCGAGATGAAGGATCCTCGCGAGTTCCCCAAGGCCCTCTACGCCGTCACCGTGGCCGAATTCATCCTGTTCAGCGTCACGGGCATCGTCGTCTACCGATACACGGGACAGTACACCACCGCTCCTGCTGTCGGAACGCTGCGACCCGTCTTCAAGAAGATTGCCTTCGCCTTCGTGCTCCCCACCACCATTATCATCGGTGTCCTCTATGCCTCCGTGGTCGCCAAGTATCTCTTTGGACGCATCTTCATGGGCACTAAGGTAAGTCTCAGAGAGCTTCCCAGGCGAGTCAGATCAAGAGAAGCATGGATGCTGACTGCCCTTCCACTCCCATCTCAAAATCGATCTCTCTTCGCAGCATTACAACAACCACACCGTCCTCGGTTGGGCCGGATGGATCGGATGCGTTACCGTCACCTGGATCCTCGGCTGGGTCATTGGCGAGGCCGTTCCCTTTTTTTCTACCCTTCTTTCCCTTATGAGTGCCCTCTTCGACTGCTACTTTGGGTACATCTTCTGGGCCTTCGCCTTCTTCGAACTTCACCGGGGTCAGCTCTGGCGCGGTCAGTCTTGGATCAGACGTACCGAGACGGCGTTCCAGTTCGTCTTGATTGCAACGGGTCTGATGGTGCTGGGCCCCGGTTTGTACGCCTCGGTTCAGTCGATCATCGACAACTACAATACCGGCAGCATCAAGGCCCCCTTCACTTGTGCTGACAACTCGGTCTAAGAAGATAGCACGACTTGTCTCACTGCTCCTGTCTTCCGCTTCGTTGGATCATGTACATCACTCTCTGGAATAGCATCGAACGTCTAATTGTTCAAAGTGTATCCTTTCATTGTGTGCGAGTAGAATCATGGCGACTTCTATGATCCGTCGGATGGTGTCAGGGACGAGCTCGCAACGCGATCGGCTGCTTTCTGATTAAATCGGGTGTCAGATCGTCATATAGATGGAATTAAGGCAATAAACTTAAGACCCGGGCTTCGGCTTTCGCTGGCTGCCTGCTTTGCCTGCCACACACAGAAAGTTGGCTCAGCTGAGCTTGGCGTGGCGTGATGCACTCATGAAACTGGACGGGTACTCTTCCCTTTGTTTCGTCCTGCACCGTTCCGCATCGTCACTCTCAATCACATACACACTCATCTCGACAGACCCTTTCATCTCGGCTTTCGACAGGCCGCGTACACGCTAGCACGCTCGCTTTCCAAAACTCACTCCGGTTGTGTGCCGTGCTTCTCCTCTGGTTCCTGTTCGTCCTCCCCACCAACATCCCCGCGTCGTCTCGTCTGCTGTCCTCCACTCAACCGCGAGGGACTCAGCAAATAGACGTCCTAGCCACTTCTTGTATGCTGCCTTTTCGTCGCGCTCTCGTCCGCTCACCACTGCGGAGCTTGTCCTACACGAAGCCGGCTACCCTCACGGCTGGCATCACTGCCTCACCTCAACTTCGCGCTTCACCAAGTTCAGCTGCCGCTCGTCACCACTCTTCGATTCTGTCATCTCGACCCCGCACATCTCTCAATCGCAGCATGGTAGCATCGTCCTTGAGCGTACCCGGCTCGTCTCGCCAGCTCGCCACACCAGCCTCAGCGGCCCTCACTCTCGGCACCGGTCCCTTTGAGGGTCTTCCAGCCGGTTTCGAAATTCGTGACACGCTCAATGGCTCCAAGGCTGCTGCGCAGTATGCTGTGTTCACCAAGGATCTCGAGATTTCCGCTCAAGATGACTTGCGGTACCGTCTCGTCCGCCTTGCAAATGGTCTAGAAGCGCTCGTTATCCACGATCCAAAGACCGACAAGTCGAGCGCTGCTATGGACATCCGCGTTGGCCACCTTAGCGACCCAGAGGAGCTTCAGGGTCTCGCTCACTTCTGCGAGCATCTCCTCTTCATGGGCACAAAGAAGTACCCGCGCGAGAACGAGTACTCGGAATACCTTTCCAACCACTCGGGAGGCTCCAACGCATACACTGGCATGGACAACACCAACTACTTCTTCGACGTCTCTCCGGATCACTTTGAAGGCGCTTTGGACCGCTTCGCTCAGTTCTTCCTCGAACCTCTCTTCGACCCTTCCTGCTCCGAACGCGAGGTCAAGGCTGTCGACAGCGAGCACAAGAAGAACTTGCAAAGCGACATGTGGCGTGGTTTCCAGCTCGACAAGTCGCTCTCCGATCCTTCGCATCCCTACTCGCACTTTGGCACTGGTAACTACCAGACTTTGTGGGAGGATCCCAAGAGCAAGGGTCTGGACCCACGCGATGAGCTGCTCAAGTTCCACGACCAATACTACTCTGCCAACGTGATGAAGCTCGTGGTGCTCGGCAGAGAGGATCTCGACCAGCTTACAGGCTGGGTCATCGAAAAGTTCTCTGGCGTCCGCAACACCGGTCGTGAGCCGCCTCAGTTCGACCGAAGTCCTCTCACCGCACAGCAGCTGCAGAAGCAGATCTTTGCCAAGTCGGTACGCGACGTCCGCAAGCTCAAGATCGCCTTCCCCATCCCGGACCAAGGTCCTCACTTTCGCTCAAAGCCCGGTCACTTTTTGTCGCACTTTATCGGTCACGAGGGCGAAGGATCCATCCTCTCGCACCTCAAGAAGAAGGGTTGGTGCGATCGTCTATCTGCTGGCGCCTCGGGTGACGCAAATGGCTTCGAGTTCTTCAAGATCTCCATCGACCTCACTCAGGAAGGCCTGCTGAACCACGAAAAGGTGGTCGAGTCCATCTTCAAGTACATCCACCTCCTTCGCACGAGCAACCTGGAGCAGTGGACCCACGACGAGGTCGCGCAGCTCAGCGAGCTCATGTTCCGCTTCAAGGAAAAGATCGATCCCGCTAACTACGCCTCCAGCACGGCTGAACAGATGCAGATGCCTTATCCCCGCGAGTGGATTCTGTCCGGAGCCTGGCTCACGCGCGATTTTGACCGCGATCTGATCAAGCAGACTCTGGATCAGCTGAGGCCTCAGAATTGCCGAGTCGTCGTCATGGCCAAGACGTTGCCAGACGGCAGCACGACGTGGGAGAGCAAGGAAAAGTGGTACGGCACCGAATACTCGATCAAACCTTTGCCACAGCAGCTCTTGACGCAGACGCCGACCGAGTTCGAGGATTTGCATCTGCCCCGCCCGAACTCGTTCATTCCTGCTAACTTTGATTTCAAGGGCCCACTTGCTGAAGCCAAGGGTAAGAAGCCCACCCCACGACCTCAGCTCGTGCTCGACAACGAGAGCATGCGCATTTGGCACAAGCTCGACGATCGATTCGGTCTACCCAAGGCAAACATTTTCTTCGTTTTCCGCAACCCGCTCATCAATGCCACACCTCTGACCTCGATCAAGACGCGCATGCTCATCGAGCTCATCTCGGATTCGCTCGTCGAGTATTCGTACGACGCTTCGCTCGCCGGGCTGAGCTACATGCTCGAGTCGCAGGATCAGTCGCTTGTTCTTTCGCTGAGCGGATACAACGACAAGATTCCTGTGCTGGCCCGCAGCATCCTTGAGAACGTGGCCAAGTTCCAAGTCGACCCTCGTCGTTTTGAGCTGGTCAAAGATCGTGTCAAGCGATCTTACCAGAACTTTGCCATCGAGGAGCCTTACCGGCATGCCACATACTACACGACGTACTTACTCCAAGAAAAGATGTGGACGCCACAGGAGAAGCTGCGCGAGCTCGAGCAGCTCAGTGTTGCCGACGTACAGCAATTCTTGCCGGACCTGCTGCAGCGCATGCACCTCGAAGTCCTAGCTCACGGCAACATGGCCAAGGAAGAGGCTATCGAGCTGTCGAACATGGCGTGGGACACCGTCAAGTCGCGACCCGTCAACAAAACAGAACTGATCTCTAGCCGATCGCTGCAGCTGCCCGAGAAGAGCAACAAGATCTGGAACCTGCCCGTCACCAACGCTGCGAACGTCAACAGTGCCATCGAGTACTACGTCCAGATCGGCGAGCCTACCGACGTCTCGCTGCGTGCGACCCTCTCGCTCTTCTCTCAGATTGCCAATGAGCCCGTGTTCGATCAGCTACGTACCAAGGAACAGCTCGGCTACCTTGTGTTCAGCGGTGTGCGACGCAGCACTGGCAGCCTCGGCTGGCGCGTCATCGTCCAAAGCGAGCGTGATGCACCGTACCTCGAGGGCCGCGTCGACGCTTTCCTCGACCAGTTCAAACAGACACTGGAGAAGATGACCGAAGAAGAATTCGCAGGACGCAAACGCAGCATCATCCACAAGAAGATGGAGAACGTCAAGAATCTGGTGGAGGAATCCACGCGATTCTGGTCGCCCGTATTCGGCGGCACTTACGACTTTTTGGCTCGGTACGCAGACGTCGAGGCGATTGCCAAGACGACAAAGGAGCAGGTGGTCGATTTGTTCATGAAGTACATCCACCCGAGCAGTCCTACGAGGAGCAAGCTCTCCGTGCACCTCAATTCGACCGCTTCACCCGCACTTCGCTTTTCCGCAAAGGCGGTTGATGCGCTCGAGCAAGCTGTCAACGCACAAGGCCTTCCTGTCCCCAAGGAGGCATTCGACGCACTGCGAACACAGCAGCCAGCTATCGAAACAGTCAAGGACATGGCATCGCAAGCCCTGGCTCAGGCTCCTACACCAATGCCGGCTGACGGGGTCAAGCAGATGCTGCAGTTGGTGGACAGCCTAGCTTCGCAGTTCCCCTTCGAGGACGCTTCTGCTGTCAAGGCGGCACCTGCGTCCATCAAAGTGGAAAGCGCAATCAAGCCTCAAGACGTGACAGACGCAACGGCTTTCAAGGCCCAGCTCAACCCGTCGAAAGCTGCGGTCCCTGTCAAGTCGTTTGAGGAGCTCGCAAAGGATCCCAGTGAAGAGGGAGAAGAGCTGGCCAAGATCGCCGAGGCTGTGCTCAGGAAGACTGGTGCAGGCTCGATCGAGGACGGCGAGCCCAAGGCCAACTTGTAAGAAGGATGTGTTTGATTAGATTGACTAGAGGAAGTTTGTTTAGAGATAGACGTTAATGTATTAGAAGACTCGCCACTCTACGACACCGCGTGTTCTGCGTATTGCGGATCCTGATGTGATGTTGCTGAACCTGATGGCGATGAAGCACTTGAGGAGCCGCGTGATGTCGGGGCTGTAGAGAGCTGAAAACCCGAGACCCTTGATCGCGCACAGACGATTTGTTCCTTTCCTTTGAACAACATCTTGCGCTTCTCGCCTGCTTGATCACTTTCGCTTTGCTTTCTGCGACATAGTCAACGAGAGCGGGCCGACTTAAGACGGGCGTCAACTTAAGATGATGAGCTCACCTGGCATCGAACGATACGTCGGATGTCGACCACCTCCGACGTACGACTGGTACACGGGTGCCCTCTCTCGTTCGACCTTTCTTCCTTCGAGCACGATCTCCACACCACATGCTCCTCGCGAGCATGACCTGGGATACACGCACACGCTGCTCTTCGCAACCCACTCTACGCGCATCCTCCTAGCTCGAAAACTTCGAGGTTTCGCACGCGACACGCACAACGGTATCGGTGGGAAGCTCTTTTCCGAGGAAACGGCGCTTCAGTGCATCTTGCGCGAAACTCGGGAAGAGATCGTCCTTACGCTTTCTTCCGACAACGTTCGTTTCGCTGGGAACGTCAGCATCGATGTGGATCGTGGAGAGAAGGTGAGGATCGCATTGTTCACAGTAGAGCTGGATGCGGAGCAAGCGGATCGAGTTCAAGGTTCGGACGAGGTGGAACCGATCTGGGTCGAGACTAAGGATGTGCTGGAGGGAAGGTGGGCGGGGGCGATGCGTCCTGAACACAGGATCTACTTGGCAGCGCTGTTGCATTGTGCGCCGAAGCGGAGAGAGGAGGGTTGGGAGGGACCGTTGATCGATGTCACAGTGAACTTCGATGCGGAACCTGAAGGCGAGGACTTGGAACAAGGTGAGAGGCCGGAGAATCATCGTACCGTTCGGCAGTGGTCGCTCAACATCTTCCCTCAACCGATCACACACACATCATGACATCTCTTGACCGCTTGATGAAATGCAAAAAAACCCCTTACAAGACCTGTCTGGGTGACAGCGTTCAATCTGCAGCAAGACCGACACTCCTCATCTGAATCCATTCGTCCTGCACCTGCTTCACATACCTCTCCAACGGCAGATCCTCCCTGTCCAACCCCATCGGCTGGCCCAGCCTGGTTGCGAAGCTATCGACTCCGTACAGCATGCTCGTCACCACGCCCACTATCAACGCACACAACCACCAACGTTGCCCGTCCAACCTCTGCACCACCACCACCGGCAGCAAGACGGTGTGGATGACAAGCAGACGAGAAAAGTGACGCGACACGGAAAGCGGGATGGGTGTGTCGCGGATGCGCTCGAGCTCGGTCATGTGGGACGAGAGACTGTTGAGCAGGCCGATGCAGTGGGCGTAGACTGGAGATGCAAGTGTATGGGAAGAATGGAGCGCGTCGAGGGATCGCTGGATCAGGACCAGGGAGGACAGCGCTAGGTTGGTGACAACTGAAGATTGTGGGGGGTGCGAGATGGCCGGCTGCACTTCGGGCGGAGGATTGAGATTATCGAGCTGCTTGCGCTTTTCCGCAACACTGGCTGTGTCTTCTTCTTCCGCTTCGTCGTGGTTGTCGCGGTGTCGTTGGGCAAGATCTTTGAGCGGTTGTGGCAGGGTATCGAGGAGATCACCATACAACAAGTCGTGCGACTCGTATCGTCCTGCCTCTCTGTATGCGATTTGCGACGGAAGACGCAGCGTGCGACCCCGCATCTCGCACATCAAGCTGATGCTGAAGAACACCACTGCAGCCAGTGAACCTTCCACCTTCTGCCTCTCCTCGTCCCTCCTGTTCATCCGATCGACGTCTTCCCTCGTCGTCCTTCTAGAAGCATTCCTCGCCAGTGTATACTCACTGACTGCTCCGTACAGCGACGCGCTCAGCAGCCTTGAAAGGGACCTCGATGTCGCCTGAACGTCCGACCACTTCCTCCTTGCCGTGCTCCACCTTTCGATCGCGCTGTTCGACCTGAACGCCAACAACAATCCGGTCACCGTCGACAGCGAGCCGAGGATGCGATACGATGCCCATTCGAGATCCTTCCATAGCGAGGTCAAGTCCGACCCTGCGTGAGAGCGATCGAGGGCGGAAGAATGGTTGACATCGAGCAGAGATCGTGCCCGTGTCGGCCATGTTGGCGGGTGATCTCCTAGAGAGAGTCTCTTCGCGAGGATGAGGAAGGTCAGCCAGATGAGAGCGAGGAGTGTGGGTCTGAGCGTCTCCCGTAGCTGGGCTGCGTATATCGGTAGAAGGATCCGTATCATCGTCGATCTCCCCGGCCAGAGTGCGGAGCGTTCGAGACGACGATTGCGGGATGGTCAAGGGGAAGGGGATCGGAAGAAGCTAAGTTCGCTAAGGACGTGCGCTTTCCATTGGACCCTGAAACTGTCAGCACGATTTTCACGTTGTAATGTGAGATTGTGCATATCCCGCCGTCCATGCAACAGAATTTCACCACGGCGACAATTAAAAGAGTTGCTTCGACGCTATGACGCAGCCCTGCATCCGTACCGTCGGCTGCAGAGGTGCATGTTCGGAAACGACACACAAACAGTGCTTCTCGGCATCGTCGTGCGGACAGCTCCGAAACTCGTCAATCTGAAAGGAAAAACTTTGAGAGTCGTGCTGACATACTGTGCGCTCATCATTTGTGCGTGGCTCGCATTGGGCATCGACAGCCAAGCACACCGAGGGCCAACGCATGTAGTCGGCTTGCGATCTACCTCAGGCGAAGCGGAGAATCTCGCCTGGCGATGTTGTCCCGATCGCAGTTCACCACGCAGGGAAGGGAAGGAGAAATTGAGCTTCGGCGTGGCTCCGACGTAAAGTGTGGGACGAAAAGATCGACCCCTCCAATCTCGAAGCACGGCTTTTGTGGATCGTTGCTCAAGTCCGATCTGAGGACGATCAGCCGACAGGTTGCTTCCGTCAGCTAGTCTTCTCACTTAGCAAACGGATCGGTTATGCAATTCCTTGCGAATTTGCGCCTCGAGATAATTTCGACTTCTGTCTGTGAGGCCATCCCTTCTAGAGTAAACGTATTGCGGTGTTGTGGTGATGCCTGTGGGCATGTGGAAAGTGTCGTTGAGCCGCAGAAGCACTCACCAAGTTAGCCGAGCCAGTTGTGAATTCAGGGGAATCAACGCGTACAGTACAGCGGCCAGACCATTTCTCGTTTAATGTCAAGGTCCAACTCCGCTTTCTCCTCGCATGGTGATAGATCTTTTTTTTTGGCCTCGTTCCTCACCCCTGCTATTGCGTGGAAGGAAAGATACAATGCTGAAGCGTGGAGCATTCTACAGGCTTAGCCAGTATCTTGCGATTGTGACGACGCCACGTCAATGCGACAGGGTCGAAGCGCCCACTTTGTGCTTGCTGGTGTGGTCGTGTGATTTTCAGAATCTTTTTCCATCTTGCCCCAGACCCGGCGAGCTCACTGGACCCTGCTGCAGAGCGTCATCGGGAAGAAAGTGGTGATCCACACTCGGCCACGCGCAGCCGTCGTAGCCAACGCACCTCGTGACTTTTGTGTTTCGTCCCTTTTGTCGGTCTCTGATCCTCCAGCGGCACTCATCCACACCACCGCCATCGCCGTCCTTCCGTGATCTCAGCTGGGCGATTCGAGACAACGCAGCCCCGCACCAGCGTAGGAAGCTCAATCATCTGCATACAGTCACACGATCTCGAAGCGGCGCGCTATTTAGAGCGACGAACGACAGCACCGATCAGCGCTTCGGGGCTCTGACTCTCTCGGTCAGCTTCCTGCACAGGCGCGTCAGGACGACTTGACACGCAAGCACTTTGGGGAATCAGTACGTAGGGCGCGATCTCGACACAATGTCGTCCAAAGCCGAGTTCGAGTCTCCCGCGGCAGCAGTTAGCGGTGATGCTGTCCCTGCCACAACAGCGACAGGAGCAGGGCCCTTAGTCCGTCCAGCCGCGCAGCCACGCAAGTCGAACCGCTCCAGGACCTCGACATTCCTCACCAACGCGCTGCTACGACCTAGGGGAAAGTCGGTCTCACACGGCTCGAACGATGACTGGGGTCGACAAGTAGGGGGAAGCGAAGGGCTCGGCTCCATCTACAACTCGGCCATGGGCACGCGTGAGAGGAGCCAGGTGCTCCGCAGCGTCACTCAGCTCACCAAGCAAAGCACCAACGACCTCACCGGAGCAGCCGCCGAAGCCTTTTCAGGAAACGCTACGCCAAATCTCTCGCAGACACACCGTTTCTTCGCCAACGTGAACAGCTCCAGCAGCATAGAGACGCCGCCGAGCTACGAACAAGACGTGCAGCTCGAGAGGAGAAGACGCAGCGAGGGTAGCATCACTTCCAGCACCAGCCTCGCTGCGTCGTCGAAATCTGCGAGGCCATCAATGCAAAGCAGTCGACCATCGTCCTACTTCAGCTTCAGAGCCATGTCTGCTTTCTCAACTTCTGCCGCCGCAAGCGGCAGCACGTCGATCTCTGCCAGTCCAGGCCCACGTCACCAGCCAGCGACACCGCCAAAGCTCCAAGGGGCGCGTCGGCGACGCAGCTCGGGGCAGTCTAGCGCCACAGCGTATCCCGCCTTTCAATCATCACAATCCTTCTTGGACCTGTCAAGCGGCATCTCCGAGCATCAGCCAGACGCGGCTCCTATCGCCATCACCGGACCTTCCGACCACGCAAAAAGTGCGACAGTGGTCGGCGAGCTCGACAGCGCTCAGGATGCCAGTGTAGTGCAGCGAAACGATGTCAGGGCGTTGCTTGGGACCGACAAGCCAGCAGGCAATGACACACCAGCGTTGCACAGTCTTGCGACCGCCGATCAGCGCTGCAACGACCGTCGCAGCGATGCTATCGGAAAAAGCAACGAACCGCTCATTTTGCATGACCGGCAAGACCCTGTGTTTGCAAGTGGAGGCGAGCAAGGGTTTTCGACGAAATCTGCTCTGGTTGCTTCTTCTGCTGTTGCTGCACCTGCCGGACATATCCAGTCGACTTGTGCTGCGGCCCTAGGCGGTCATTACCCCGAAGCTCCAGCCGACGCCAGCGCCAAGGAAGCCGACAAGCAAGTGGCCGAAACAAGTCTTCCAAAGGAAACATCAACGGCGGCAGCGGCAGCGACAGCGGCATCGGTATCATCGTCATCAGCAGAAGCAGCTGCTGAAAGCGCCCGGGCAAATAGTGAGCGGAGCGAGATCGCATGGACCAAAAATGCTGCAACCGAGCATGGAATTGGTCGTCCGATCGGCAAAGCAAATCCGATACAAGCGAGCTACTGTTTGTCTGATTGCCGCGCTGATTTGCCAAGGGGCGACTCGGCTGCCCCGCTGTTTTCGAATTTCTCCAAATCGAAGCAGCTTCCAGAAGAGGAGAAACAGCAGACGCGGCACGACTCTCAGGACGCTTTCCCTGCTGACACGGAGTCAGCGATCTGGCCGTCAGCATCAGCAGGTGCAACCGGGCTAGGGCAAGAGCCAGACGCAGGGGCAGCCCAAGTCTCGCGACCACTTTCCCGCTTGGCTGTGTCGGCTGCGACTGACAGCGCCGCTTCTTCCACTGCGACGAAAGATGCATTATTAGTCCTTGAGCAGCAGCAGCAGCAGCATCAGAAACAGCAGCTGGCGTCCTTCTCCCCGCTCTATGCTTCACCCAGCCCTGACCTCGCCTCTGCCGCGTCCACGCTTTCTTCTGTTGCATCACAGCCCGCTGAGCCTGTGTCGGATTTCCCGTCCATTGATTCCCTCTCCCACCCTTTCCATCCCCAGCCCCAGCATCATTCTCTGTCCCAGCCTCAGCCTGACACCTTCCCGACGTCGTCTTCTTGTGGGCGGAGCGAAGGGCAGCGCCGACAAGGGCAGCAGCTGAAGCAAGAATTTGCTGACGCAGCCATCGGCAGCGTGCCGGCTCGCTCGACTGCGCAATCGATATCGTCGAGATCGGCCTCTTCGGCCGTCACTGCTGCACCAAACGCCGCCGCCTGTAGCTTTTCTCCACCTCGCTCCTTCGACACCTTTTCCCTCTGCCAACACCACGACGTCGGTGGACGCATCGGTGTGGCTCCGCCTCTTTCGTCGACATCGTCCTTTTCCACCACCAGCACTCTTCCTCCTGCTTTGTCGTTGAATACCAATCCCAGCGCTTCGCCCTCAACCACGTCCGCGACCACACGTGCTCACAGCACCGTCAAGGTCGACCCGCTCGACGCCGACTCGGATCTTCCTTCGCCGAGCACCGTTACGGCTCTTAGCGCGACTCGTGCCTCGACAGATCTCAACGACGTATCATCAGCACCGCTGCGCTCGCAGCATGCCTACGGGCAAACCTACGAACCCCTGAAAGAGAACAGACCTGCGATCACGCAGCACGGACCCTCGCCCGTCGCTCTTGCAGACGCATCAGCTCACGGTGCGCATGCTCTTAGTGCCGCCGAAGCTCACGACAACACCGCACCCCCCGTCACGCCCCCCAGCTCCTTAGGCGCCTGTCCATCTAGAGGATCTTCCCCCCTCAGCAGCACACCGGCACTCGCACTCACCCACGACGCTGCCGCACTCCGACAAGCCAGATCAAATCTCCCTTCTCCTCCCGGATCGTCCACTCACGGAAGCGTCTCGGAGACTACTGGCCGCCGGGGAAGCAGCATCGAGCCGTCTCTTTCACTGCTCAGCCCGCTTCCTTCGCGCTCGTCGGGTGCCGACGCGTTTACCTCACCAGACCGCCAGGTAGCGAACGAACCGGCGGCACGGACTTCGAGTAGCGGACGAGTCTCATTCGACCTTCGAAGGCTTTCTTTCCTTGGTGGCTCATCAACAGCCACGAAGATGTCGTCCAAACCGCCTAGAGCCTCGTTTGCAGGCATTGGCAACGGCCAGCCTTCCGGCGCCTCCAATCAAGACTCGAGTCGTCATGCTTCATCGGCAAGCCCCGGCTCCTCCTCCAAGTTTTTCTCGCGCATTAGTCTTCCGGGCAGCAGCCGTAGAGGAAGCGCCGCAGACGCTTTGTCGTTGTCCTCCTCGCCAGAGGTCAAGCCCCGTTCGCGGTTTGCAAGCTTCGGCAAAATGGGCCGCGCCGCCGACCAGCAGACCTCACCCGAGCACGGTCAAGACTTGCGCAACTCGATGCAGCCGTGGGCCTCGGCCTCGACCGATGTGCTCGGCATGGGTCCTGGACAAGCGCCAGGCCGCAACAGTCTCGCGCTGGCCCGTGAAGAGGCCACTCGTCCGCGCAAGAGCTTGCACCTTCCTCGCGCCAGCCTCATCGATTTGGACTCGGAAGATACTTCCGATACAGCGGTCTCTACCAGCACAGGCGCCCACGGCTCCAACAATAGGGCGCTGCCACCAATATCTACATCCCAGATCAGAGCCGACAAACCAGTGTCGCCCTCGCTCAATTCCGCTCGTCGTCCAAGCCTGAATTTCCTGCGCCGGTCCAGCGCCAACAGCACCAGTTCCAACGCCGACAATGTCAATGGCGAGCGAAGAAGCTCGTTTGCACGTGCCTTCATGAACAAACCATGGAGCCGTAGCAGCAAGGGGGATCAACAGCAGCAGCAGCAGCGGCAAGAAACAAGTCATACGGAGCAGACTGCTGGTCGCGAGGCTGAACGACCCACGTTCCAAAACGGCATCTTTGATACGCAGGCAGGAACATTCGCAGGTAGCGTGGCATATCCTGGCATGGCCTCGACCGTCAATTGGAACGCTCCAGTGGCCTCCCGCGGACACAAACAGACCGACGTCGCCTCTCACGATGTCGATCCATTGGCAACCTCTGTCCCTCCGTATCCCGGCTTCTCAGCCGTCAGCGACTCGGCCGCGCCACCCAAAGCTGTTGCCGACGTAACGTCGGGTGTTCTCGCGGAGCGTCGTCCCTCTCAGGGAATCGATCAAGAGCAAGATGCTGCCGAGGCAAGCGATACCGTCGCCGCCACGCTTGGGAACGATGGACCTGCCGCAACCTCCCCAAACGCCTCTACAAGCACAAGTGGTGGTGCTTCGCGCCCAAGATCCAGCCGCTCAAGAAATGCCTTGTCGCACTTGCCACGACTGGACTCGATGCGTGCGATTCCAGGTGCTTCAACCAGCCAAAGAGACGGAACAAGCAGCACATCCGCCTCACGCGACCGATCCGAGAGCACGACCGACAGCACTGCCACAGGCGAGGCGAGCGATGAAGAGCAGGAGATCAGCGAAGACGAGGATGAAGGCGATATCACTGGGAACACTTCCGACTATCACGATCTCGACGAGGCTGAGACGGAAGACGAGACAGACTACGAAAACTCACCGATCGCAAGTCGACGTGTGTCCACCGCTCCCATGGCATCGACAGGCAGCTCTGGTGGCCTCAACCGCAATCGTCCGACAGAGTCGCTCGTCTTGCCGCCAGCCCCCACCTTCATCCCTGCCACCGACAGTTCGCTGGCACCGCAAAGCTCCGAGACCAGTACCTCGACGAGCCATGAAGTGGAGACCAGCAATGACCAGTTCGATCAGAATGTGGGTCGCGATGCTTGGACCAGCTTCAGTGCGAGCGGTTTCACTCCGTTCGAAACACCCACGCCAACCGTGGGGGGAGCCAGCTTCTTCTCGTCTGGATTTGCAGCGCCAACACCAAGGGCCCGACAGGAGGTCTCCGATTCTTCCTACTTCACTGCTCGTCCTAGCACGAGCAACAGCAACCGTGCCACGACCGCGGGCACCATGAGCGGAGACGCGCCACCTCCGTCGCCCTCTATCATCAGCCGATCTCGTGCTCCCTCGTCCGCCAGCATGCGCGGGCTACGCACGCCAGGTGCTTCTTCCGTCAGCTCTGGGCCCGTTCCAAATCGATCCATGCCTCCCCCTGTGGGTGCTCTGCCTCCGCTGGCACTGCGTCGACAGATCTCGACGGCTTCTGGCACATCAAACCTCGCTCTTGATCGCAGCAGATCGCCTGGACGAGCGCCAGGGAGCAGTCGACCCAGCACGTCTGGCACCTTGACGCCGCTCCAGGCTCCAAATGGGGAACGTATCATTAGTCGAGAGCCGAGTATCGATCGACCTGCCTCAGAGCGACCTGCCTCGCGCCAGAGTCAGGGACAGGACTCAAGGTCGACAGCAAGCCCAATGGCAGCGAGCAAGCCGCTCGTTGGCCTAGATGGCACTCTGCCTTCGGCGGCGCGACCCAACTTTTATCAGCAAAAGTCGAAATCGCTAGTGGATTTGCTAGGCCCGGCATCCAGGCGACTCGAGATCGAGACTCCGTCGCCAATGCGTCCGATCATCAATGAGCCGCTGACCCGCGAAGCGCTGCGCACGCCTACAACGCCACGCCCGCCCTCGGAAGCGCCAGCCTACAGCAAGAAGGATAGCCTTGCGCCGATCAGCATTGGTCCTGCTGCACCCGCGTCGATCGCTTCGCCCGGCGGGATGAGTCTGGGACGCCGAAGGTCCATGTTTGAGATGCGCGCGGAGCCGCCAGAGTATTCCATCATCCACCACCGGCCCGAGGGCCCACAGCTCATCCTGCCACGGGAGGAAGAAGGACGCGAAAAGCTGCCGACGTACTACTGCGGCGTTCACATCGAAGGCTACCTGCCGCGGAAGATGGAGTTCTCAGCTCCTGGTGTGCAAGCCAAGGATCGGAGCTGGAGGCGGCAGTACTTCGTTCTGCACGGCACTAGCTTGCGTGTCTACAAGAATGACCTCAGCGTTGACCGCCATGCAGCCAATGGTTCGTGGGGCGAGATGAAGGGCGTGCACGTCCACCTCGAGCCCATGAACGAGGACGGCTCCAACGGTACTGGCTCTGGCGGCATAAATCTTGGTGCTGCTGCACGCGAGGCGATCTCACATACGGCGCTCGGCGCCCACCGACACGAGGCGTCCAAGAACAAAGAGTCTGCGACGCAGTTTGACACCAAGAACGGCCTGATCCGCAACTATTCGCTTCAGTCTGCCGAGAGTGGACTTGCTGCCGACTACTTGAAGCGGCGCCACGTGGTACGCGTACGTGCTGAAGGCGAGCAGTTCTTGCTGCAGACGCGCAGCGATCGACACGTGGTGGACTGGATCGAAGCGCTGCAGGCGGCTACGAACGTGTCGATGGATCTGGAGAAGCGAGCGATGCCCAAGTTCATCACGCTGCCGCGAAGAAGGAGGCGTCGTCGCCGAAACGCGGACGGAACGCCAGCGAATCCGGAAGAGCAGGAGGCGCGCGATCTTGCCGAGGCTCAGAGGAGGTCGATGGCCGAAGCAGGAGGACGTGGGGCGGACGCCAGGACAGGTGATGAGCCTATGCCGCGAGCCAGCACGTCGGCGCGGCCGAGCATGAGCGTGGAAGACGAGATGAATCCGAGCGCGGCGTTTGAACGGATGCTGCGCGAGGACCAGGAGGAAGGCGGCCGGCAGACGGCCGCTGTCATGTGAGCGGGGCGGCTATGAGCATGGCTTCTTGGCTCAAAAAATGTAACACTAGATTCTTGGTGCAGCGCAACGGCGATCCAGTCGAAGCACGTCACGAACATGTTCTCTCCTGACTTGTTGGCTGTCATCTGTGCGAGTCGGGACTGCGGGCTTGTATCTGAGACGGCATGTAAGATCTGCGCGTGCAAGGATGTTATTGCTGACGGTCAAGCGCAAATTCACATGAGAGCGGTGCTGACAAAAGAGTCCGTGGGAATTCTCGGCACGTTGCAGCCGGGAGATTTGCTGGAACTGTCCGACCATGCGGTCGAGTCTAGCTAAGGCTACTGTACTAACAAAAAGAAACAGGGAAGGCTTTGCGATACTGCTGCCATCGGGATTCATGCATTGCGATCCCGCAACAGCCTGCATTGCGGCTGAAACCGTTGTGGGCATGAGGAGGTATAGTGCAGTGATCAGAGACGGGACAATCCCCGAAAAGTCGCACTCAAAGGTGTTCTCTGGTCCCTTCGGTGCACATTCATTTGTTGCTATGCACACGGTCAAGATAGCGTAGCGGCGAGAGCTTGGACTAGAGCATGCAATGCAAGCAAGCAGAAAAGGTCATCTCTATGTTGAACGCTTCCATTCCTGCCTCGATGCAAGTGGCTGCAGGCAGCCGCCAGAAAGAAGCGGCCCGTGAAATTTGGTGCAGGCTGATGCGGGCATGACCCACTCTGCCGCGGTACAGTCACGTCACGCTAAAACTAGAAAATCCAAATAATTGCAATTTGCGGTGGGTTTCCCTAATGTCCGAGATCGACCCAAAGAGCAGCAGCTCACGGCAGTGTGACAGTGAGATGCACACTTGCACCAAAGCACAGGAACGGACGAGCAACCTGCGTGGCCGCGGACCAAATTAGACTCACCTTCAAAAGTACACACTAGCGGCTTTGCAATCAGCAGCTGCACTGCGCTGCCTTGCCTAGATTGCTATGCTCCACATCAACCACGAATTCACACATCTGCCGCCGTCCCGACATGTCTTGCTCCTCGTCTTCTCGATCTCCATCATCCTCTCGTCCCGTCTCATAAGCGTTGCAACCATACAGCGCCACCGTACCACCCATAGACACGCTCTTGCATCGTCCCGCTCGCACCTCACACGCAAGCCTCACAAACTATACTTGCATCATCGTCGCTGGTGCAACTCGCACTTGGCAGCTCGTCCACGCCATCTGTGCAACGGTGCAGTTTAGCAGCCAAACCCAACAACGCGCACATCGCTTGCATTTCATCGAATCGACGGCCTTGTTGTTTCCCTTCGTGTTCGTATAAGAGGGTCTTCTTCATCATGTTCGCCCTCCGTTGACCGCCATCGGATACCTCTTCCGATTTCCACCGTAGCAGCCTCACCGCACCGTAGCTGTGTGTCGGTACTGACTCGCCGCACTTGCGCTCAGTCGTCGTAACCGCAGCTCGTGTATATCGCAGCGCCCGCGTTCCACGGCGAGCTCGCTCCGCGACACCATGTCTCTGCTCTCACCTTTCGGCTTTGGACAGAAGCACTCGTACTTCCACGTCGAACTTACAATACATGAGCTCACCAACGTTCCCCTTGTCACCGGCCTCTTTGCCTGCAAATGGAAGGTCAAGGGCTCCCACTCCTTGGCCAGTTTGCAGCATTCCGCAGCAGCAGCAGTTCACCAACAGACTTCGCGTGTTGTTTCCAGTGCATCGCGCAAGTCGCACACCACATCCACCAAGGATCCCGCCAGCAGCGTTCACGCCATCGATCACGAGTCTGGATCCTCCAACAATCTCTCCCTTGGTGCACCACATGAACACGGTCACGGCCAAAGACAGGCCAGCGGATCAACGAATGCCGATGCCGCTTCCATCTTCAGCCAATCCAGCAGAGATGCATCCCAGCACTCGGCTCACAAGCCTTCCTTTCTCTCCAACATGTTGCACCCGCACCACTCTCACCATGACGGCCAATCGCATCGCACCCCAGATGACGGCTCGCAGCCTTCGCCAGCGACACAGACCAAGTCTGCGGATCACACCCAGCCAAGCAGCAGCCAGGCTTCCTTGTCTACAGCCGACACAGCCGACGCAAGCTCCACTCACTCTCGATCGCGACGAGACAGTACCACAAGTCGCAAGACCTCCAACTCGCGCACCAAGTCATTGAAGGACCTCATGCATTCTAAGGGTGCAGACTCCCACCATCACAATGTTGATCCGCTCCTCTTCTTCAATCAGGAGCCCAAGGGCGAGACCGAGTTTGTCAAAGTCGAGGATCACAAAGTCGAGTGGGAACGCGACTTTCAGGTGGGCATGCGCATCGGTATCGGCAAGCCAAGAACATCTCCACCGCCCAGTCATCACGACAGTCCCTCCGTCTCGGCAAAGTCCAGCGCGAAGGACTTGCGATCGCGTGCACACCGCGAGCAGCATCTCGACGACCTGTCCACCGCCTGGGGCCGACTCACCAACTCGGAACTCAAACTCACCATCAGACAAGAGATGCCTGCCAACGTCAAATCCACTACCCACCCAAATGTGCTTGGCAACGTCGTCCTCGACCTCTCCGAATTCGCTCCCGACCCGCCCGTCACCAGCTCTAGCGGCCGACATCGTCATCACCAACATCACCGTCACCATCACCACCACCCGCATCACTACCACTACCATGCACACCATCCTCCTCATCATGGTCCCGGCGGCGAGCATTCGTACCGAAATCGCACTTGTCGCTCAGAGACGCGCAAGTTTTTGCTCAACGGCAGCAAGACCAATGCCACGGTCAAGATCACCATCACCATGACCTTCCTTGGCGGTGCAAGGGAGTATTTCGTCCCGCCCATCTCCAATGGTCTCATGGTCAATGGCCTAGGTTCTCTCATCGCCCCTGCTCTGCTCGAGTCGAGTCACGACAGTGCTGCTACCCAAGTCGCCAGCGGTCCAGCATCTTCAAAAAGCAGCGGCTCGGAAAGCAGCAGCCTCCGCCATGAGCCTATCCGCGCCAGCGCTTCGACGCGCAACCGCGAGCTCATGGGCTCCGGCTTGCCCAGTGCTAGCAGCTTCTCGCTTCACAAATTCGATTCGTCAGGACAGTCGCAGCACAACGTCTATGGTCCACCACTCCGTTCAATCTACGCCAAAAAGACGTGGACCAACCGCATCCCCGAGGAGAACCTCGTGGCTGCTGCCCCTGGCTTGGAAGAGACAAAGCGCAAGCCAAAGCGTACATCTGAGGCGTCCTTCCTCACGAGTCGCACTCAAGGCGATCGTGCGCCGGACGATGTCATCAACGCCATCTTTAAGGGCATCCCTGTAGGCGGAAGTCACCTCGGCCGAGTCCGCGACGATGCCGCAGCCGCAAAGGTCGCAGCCGCTCGGGCAAGCAGAGCCGAACGAGCGACAGCTGCGCTGGACCTGCAAACGGGTCAGCCGCACATCAAAGCGAGCAAGTCGCCCGAACGCACACGGGAACGTATCCGCACCATCAGCTCGGCATCCAGTCTTTCCAAGAAGTCGGAACGCTCCTTCTCCTTTGGTCTAGGTCGAGGCAAAGACAAGGACAAGGACAAGGACAAGAAAAAGGAGAAGGAACCCAAGCGACAGGACAAAGGAAAGACCAACGACAAGGACACACCGAAAGCCCTCAAGGACGACAACAAGCCCGTCAAGAGTAAATCCACCACAGATGCAGAGAGCGTGTCTGGGCACAAGGTGCACGGTTTCCACCTCGGCGTTCCTGGCTCAGATGCAGACAAGGTGACGCCCAACTTGCTGGTCGAGTCTCCGTCGGCCTCCACGGACGCACTTCCGCGCACAAACAGCGATTCGGCCATCGCCATGGCCCCTCCCGTAGCACACTCTTCATCCCGGCGACTTTCATCTATACGCTGGGATCTGGGTGTTGCAGAGGACACAGCAAGTGAAGCTAAGCCCTCGCAGGAGACGACGCCAGTCGCTGAGACGCTCGCAGAGAAGGAAGAACGCGACCGAGCTGCCATGCCTCCGCCCCCGTCTGTCGTCGTAAATCATCCTTACATCCCTATCCGGGCAGGTGGTGTCACTGCCGCATCGTCGTCCGACGTTCAACTCGCCAAGCCTCCTTCCTCCGACGCCACAGAGTCGAACAAGACAGCTAATGCGGATGTCAAAGCTGATCAGGCTGGCAACGCGTTTCTGTCTCCAACGGCCTTGCCAACAACGTCGCGGGCTGCTTCGTCGGAAACGGTCAAGGATGCGGATGCTGCAAGCCTGCGCTCCGCATCGTCCTCCGTCCCTGGCGCAGGCGATGGCAGGAAGCTTAGCTCCAACGACCTTAAAGGTCTGTACCAAGCTGGACTTGCGATTCCTCAGAGCTTGTCGAACAGCACCGCCGTAGGTCTGGAGCGGCTCAAACGAACAAGCCGTGCCATTGGTCAATTCGCCAAAGATGCTGCCCGATCGAGCCGGCCCTCGTCGCGTCCAAACTCGAGCTCGAGCGCAATGCCTTTCCACGACAGTCAAGGAGTTTCTGGTCGCGAAAGGCAGTCCAAGGGCAACAGAGGTGTCGAGCCTTCCGAGGCCGCGTCCAAGGGCTGGCAAGGCGCAGGTTGGCTTCGACCCATCTCGACTGCACCCGTTCCGCTCCCACCTGGCTCGCCGGATCTGTCATCATCAGACGAAGAAGACTCGGAGCAGGAAGGGTATGCCGATGCAGGCTCGGACCCATTTAGCTCCCGCGCCTCCCGCGCCTCGGATGACGGAAGACGGTCTTCTGCGACCGATCAGACTGCTCTGTCAGACACCTTTGACACGCCAGGAGTCTCGGCGTCCGAGACGTTGAAGCCCATTCATAAGCGCGAGAACTCTTTCGCGTCCGTGTACCATGATGTCGAAGATGACAGCAGCTGGATCGAGTCGCAAGAGCCGCCGTTGAAGCCATCCGCCGCCGCCATCACACCAGCCACACTTCCTGCCTAAATTGTGTGTTGTAGTCACTTACTCTCTTCCGTCGCGTCCGCTCACCGACCGCTTTACACCCCTGTCATTGTCTGTATTTGTACTTCGTCCATCGCAAGCATTCTAATCGTGTTCTCTACATCTGTCTTTGGCCTGGTGAAGCGAGTTGCTGGTGTTGTTCGCTTAGTGTGGCTCGAGGATAAGGCAGGGCAAAATCTATAAAACTTGATGTTGTTAGGCCGACAAACACCATCTCGAATGAAAACAAATGTGTGCGGTGGAGGTCTGTTCGCGAATCGGATTTGTGATCGACCGACCGCGCGTCTCGGCGAGTGAGAAAGCGACAAAGTGCCATCTGCTGCTGTTGAGAGCTCCTCTTCTCAAACATCCAACACCAACACCTCCTTCTTGCTTCGCTCGTCTCATCGTTTTGCGGACGTGCTGTGCCGATCGTCTGCACAGTCGCCCTCTTCTGCTCCGACGAAACAACTTCCCGCAACATCAAACTTCGAATCTGACGACCACTCACAGCCATGCCAGAGCCAGTCAAGGCAGTCAAGGAGGATACTCCCGCTGCAACAGCGACCAAATCAGCCGATGCACCTGCTGTCAAGCCACCGAGCGAGAAGGAGCAGCTCCTTGCGCTCCTTCGTCACAACTTTTTGCTGATCGAGCGTAGCGTCTCGCATATCGAACAGCGTTTCACCGCTCGTGTGCTCCGAACTTTGCCCTACGTCAGGAGAAAGGTCAATGCCTACCCTGACGTGCTGGCGCTCGCGGTGCAGGAAGGTATCCTCGCAAACGGGAAGGACGAGTCATCAAATCAAAAGCACCTCCTGTCTCTGCTGCCTGCACCGTACAAGCCCGAGCCCCCCTCCGCTCCTGCTGTCAGCGCCAACTCCGCCGCGGCTTCCGATGCGATGGATGTAGACTCAGCTGAGCCGAAAGCCGAAGCAGAGAAGGACTCCAAGGACGCCAAGACCTCTGCAGCTGCCACCGCTGCACAGCTGTCGAAGCCCGCTCAGAGGCAAGCTGAAGCTCAGCCCGAGCTGGTCGCCTACCTTCGCCTGCTTGCGCTCGTCCATCTCATCGACAACAAGAAGCTTGATGCCGCCTCGGACGAGGCAGTCGCTTCCATCTCGACCATCACCGCCCAGAATCGAAGGACGCTCGACCACCTCGCGGCCAAGACCATCTTCTACCTTGGAAGGGCTCAGGAACTCAAGGCGGAGCAGGCGCACGCAAAGGGCGCCCACGCCGAAGGCGGTCTCACCTCGATCCGAAGCCAGCTGCTCGGCTTGCAGCGAACTGCCTCGCTCCGTCACGACCCTGAGACCGAAGCGACCATCATCAACTTGCTGCTCAGGTCTTACATTGTTGAGGCCAACCTGTACGACCAGGCCGACAAGCTGGTAGCTCGAGCGCCTTTCCCGCGATCAAGCGCAAGCAACCCTCAGGTGGCTCGATACGACTATTACGTCGGACGCATCCGTGCGGTGCAGCTCGACTATACACAGGCTCACGTGCATCTGCAGCAGGCTATCCGACGTGCTCCTCAGGCTTCGCTTCCGCAGGAGTCGAGTGCTGCTGGTGGCGATGGTGCTGGAACCGGAGCTGCTGCCACTGCAGCTATCGGCAAAAAGGAGACGAGCGCCAAGACAGACGCGCTTCCGGTGGGTCAATCCCAGCCGGCAGCCGGCTTCTTGCAGACGGCTCACAAGTTCTTGGTCGTCGTCGAGCTGTTGATGGGTGAGATCCCGGAACGATCCATCTTCCGAACCCCGGTTCTGCGCAAGGCTCTGTCGCCCTACCTGGAGATCGTTCAAGCCGTACGCGTCGGTGATCTCCAGCGTTTCCAGTCGACACTCCAACAGCACAACAAGCTCTTCCAGACGGACAAGACGCTGTCGCTCATCGTCCGACTTCGACACAACGTCATCAAGACGGGGATCCGAATGATCTCGCTCTCCTACTCGCGCATCTCTCTCGCCGATATCACGCACAAGCTGCACCTCGAATCCGAAGAGGATGCCGAGTACATTGTCGCCAAAGCGATCCGAGACAATGTGGTCGATAGCAGAGACACGCGGGTCGACCATGAAAAGGCCGAGATGGTGAATCGCGAGACCAAGGATCTGTACGAAACCGACGAACCGATGCAGCAGTTCCAGCAGAGAATCCAGTTCTGCCTGCAGCTGCACAATGAGAGTGTAAAGGCGATGAGGTACCCGTTGAACGGACACAAGAAGGAGCTCGATAGTGTCGCAGAGGCGCACGAGAGGGAGAGAGAGTTGGCGGCTGAGATCGCAGATGGAGAGATGGATGACAGCGATGATGATTGGGCGTGAAGATGTGTAGTTGGAATGAAGACAAGGTTTGCCAAAAGTTGCAAGTGGTTGTGTGATTGACTGTGGGTGATGTGTGAGAACAGCATGTAGCAAAGAGGTGCGCGTCAAGTCTTGTTTGGCTCGATGCACGATGGTGGTCTCTCGTCCAGCTGACTGCCATCGCGCTCGGGTTGTTGAAGAGGCTCGTCCTGAGCTGGTGCTTCGGATGTCGCAGCAGCGATTGCCGACGCCTTCTGTTGCTGAAGTTGTTCCTGCTGCTCGAGATGCTCCTTTGCCGCCTTCCTGACCTTCCTCTCTGCCGCTCTGATCATCTGTTCTTCCTCCGAGATCTCTTTCCGCTTGTATTTACCTCTTCCCAACCCAGACTCGGCTTCGCCTACCGTGGGGTTCGAGGTCAAAGCCTCTAGTGTGCTCTTACTAGACGCTTCGGTCACGTTGACGTGAGCACCACCAGTGGCTAGCGCTTGCAACCTCTTGTACGCGTCTTCGTTGCCCACCGTTTCTCGCGATTTCGGATCGTACAAGGGCCTGAAGAGGATCCTCTTTCTCGTCGTGCTCGAGCTGACATTCGCCCGTCCATCCGCTGGCGGTATCGGTTGCAGTCTGTGCTGCTTCCCTCTATCTCGAGTCGGATCGAAGTCATCCTTCAGAACGATCTCGGTGCCAAACATTTGCATCAGACTACCGCGCAAAACTGTATCGTTGATCTTCATCAACGGTGTTGACGTATCGAGTCCTGTCATGCTGAGATGTTTGCCCGCTCCTAGATGTGTACTATTAGTGGAAGCTTGAGCGGTGTTGGTGGAGGTTTCGGCAGAAGTGTTGGTGGTACCACGGGTAGATCGAACGGATCTAGTGCTCGACGATGCAGCAGCGGCGGAGGGAGTAGGATCGATGTAGTCCAGCCCGCCAGAGTAGCCGAGCAAGGCTCGTTTTGCGATACGCTCAGCTCCCAAATCGAGTGTGATCAGCTCTTCGGTGTCGGAAAAGGACCATGACGAGCTGTCGGATTCGGCGCCCGAGTCGTGGGAGACGGTGGACGATGGATCGATGGGTGTCGAGGTGGACGGTCCGGCGCCGAACGTGTCTGTGGGAAGGCGATGCCAGGATGAATCGATGATGGGTGCTGGAGCCATCGTAGAGGTGTATTTGGTACAGAACCCAATGGCAATGGGGCTGCACGAGCTGCGAAGCCGTATAGATCGATGGATGAAGAAGGTGTCGCGAAGGCAAAGTGAGTCTGTTGAGAGCCGCTTCAGGGTCCTGTTGGTCTCGCCTCGCAGTTTAACAAGCAGCGATATGTTCTGAACTGCTGTGATGTGGAGGAAAATATTAATAGAGCGTTGAAATGTAAACGACAGGCTCGGGAGCTGTGGCAGTTCATGCAAGGGTGCAGAACTGCCCCGCCTTGAGCGCATGCTTTTGTCTTGGGGTTTCAGCTCAGAGAAATTTACACACGGCACAGGATGCGGATAGGAGCCGAGCAGCTCCTCGCTCAGTTTAGTGCGGCGTGAACGTGAGAGAGCACACTGCACGTTGGCCGCCCAACACTCTCAATCAACACTTGGCCTCACTTTGCCTACAGTATCCAGCTTTGCTCTCACAGTGTCCCTCCCCATACTTACTCACATCGGACCATCCGATCAAAGTCTACAACACTCGATCGCACATCACGGAATCACAGGGTCACTTTTGTTCACGACAGAAGAGTCCTACCTAAGCCACGTAACGCCAACTCAGCAATGCAGTAAGAAGGCTTCGTCGGATGCAGCTGCCGACATTTGCGTAGTCAGCGAGCGACGATCTCGACTCAGCATCAAATCCACCACCACCAACACCACCACTTGAGCTAACGCATCAGCACTTCAAGCAGCCTGCCCGCGCTAGCTCTTGACAATGCCGTTCGCCTGGACACACGATCGGGCGGCTGCGCCTTCGACGTCGGCGGCCCCTTCAGGTCGTATCTCGGCCTCTCCTACAGAGACGAGAAGAGCCAACGGCCATCGTCGCGGCTTGCCACACTCTACTTCCCTTTCCTCAAATGTCAGCGACTTCAGCACCAGTGGGCGAAGTGCTTCGGGCTCGCACTTCTCAACAGCACCACCACCTTCCTCGTTATCTCTCGCCAAAGCTTCCACCTCTGCTGCGCTCGTCAGTACCGACGAGAGCGACGACTTTCGACGCTTCTTGGACGAGGCTCTGGCCAAAGACGATCTGCAGCGGCGCAGGCAGGCGAAAAGAGCTGCAGCCAACCTTGCCGCTCCGGGGACTCAAGCTTCGAGAAGACCGGGGGCGGCCGAGTCTCTACGTAGGGTTGCCAGCTCTTCAACTCTAAACAGCATCAACAGTCAACAGGCAGCAACTGCTCGAATTGACCAGATTCCAGCGCAGAGCAGCAGCATGAGGCAAACGTCGACGTTGACCGCCGCTGCTGCTTCCAGAGCGCCGAGGTCGATCTCGAACTATTCAGTCACGTTCCGAAACCCTACCAGCCAATTTTTGGAACAGCTGTCGGTTGAAGCGCAAACGCCCGAGCTGGGAATCGACGATACTCCGATCAGCGGAAGGTCCGTCGACACCAAGAATCACCTCACGGCTCTCGGCCATGCAGCACAGCTTCAAAGTCGAAGCGCTTCAGCATCGCACTCGACAAGGGCTGCGACGATCAAGGGCAAAGCTCCTGCTGTACAACAGCCGACTCGTTCCTCCACTATCGCGGTGGAGACTCCGACAGCGACTGCTTCCAGACCGACAAATGCGGCTCCACAGCCATCAGTATCAGCTTCGCCACGGTCTCCACAGGCTGCTCCAACCAACACGCTTCGAATCACCTCCCCAACTGTTCTGTCGCCTAGACGTAGGCCTCAGAGCTACATCCACAAACCGCCTTCGGAGGCCTCTGGTGTTGTGTCGCCAAGAAAGTTGGGGGCTACAGGTTTGGGACACGGCCTACCCACCTCGCCAGGTACGTCGCCAATACAAGCGAAGCGTAGCGCTGATCAGATGGAACGCAGCGCATCGTTGCAGCCGAGCGCCAAAGACGAGGAGACCACGAACGAGCTGCCTGCTCAAGTTGTCCAACAGAGTCCAAATCAGTCTGCATCCCGCAGAAGGACATGGTTCGGTCTCGGATGGGCTGCTGAGTCGGAGGCGAAAACGCAGGATCCACAGGACGAGCCTATTCTTGCAGCGGAAGCGATTAAGGACCAGCCGCCTCCTCCTATGAATGAAGACGAAGCTGCTTTCAGGAAGTCGCTCGGATACCCTGACTCCAGCCAGTCAGCGGATACGAAGGACGACGTGCCAAAGGTCTTCCCAGGAGGTCGAGATTCCGATGCAACAATCAAGGCTGAGTCCCAGCTGGCTCAAGTACCGATCAGAGAGAGACGCGCATCTTGGCTACCTTGGCGAAGCGTTGCACCTCTTTCTGCCGGCGAGACGACGAGCTCTGCAGCTGAAGACAAGGTCGATGGCTCTGCTCAACAGAAAGAACAGCAGCAGAGCGGCGAGCTCCAAGAATCAGGGTCCGCAGCGTTTGGTGAAGCAAAGACTCAGGGAGAGTCGGCGGCTGCGGGCGACGAAGTGGAGGACACCGTCACGTACCGAACCGTAGTGAAACGAGGCTGGATGGGGGCGCGCTACGAAGTGCAGGAGCCCGTCACCAATTCGCGCGACGTCTTCAATCATCCCTCAGGAAACGAAGCGCAAGCCTCTGGAGACGGTACCGCATCTACCCAAAGGAACGACGAGGAGCAAGCCGGGGCCCAAGCTTCTCAGTCACAGCCTGCTCAGCCTGCAGCGTTGTATCCCCCGCCTGCTGCTGCAGGAGACGCGGACGCCCACGTGAGACAGACCAGCGGGACCTGGCGATGGAGATTCTGGTCAGGACACGAGGACCGGCCAGAAGTCGAACCCATATCCGCTGCTCAGCAGCTGCAAGTTCCAGACACTTTGTCCGCACCTCCAGCCGCTCCTGCCGAACAGGCGCGCACGGAGGTTGACACAGCCGTGCCCATGGATATCGATCAGGACGGCCCGGCGGCTGACGCGACAACAGTGCCGGACGGCGGCTCGTGGACGTATTCGTCGTATGTTGCTAGCTGGGTTCCCACATGGGTGTACAACGCTCAACAGCAGCAGGAGGCCGCGGCCAGCGCTGATGCTGCGCCGGCCGAGGAGGTGGACGCAGACACGGGTGCAAGACTTGCTGTCAGGACTGATAAAGGCCACCCACGCACACCTGCTGAGCAAGTCAAGGCTGATGCGCTTGCGCGCGATACCTCTGCCGCCGTCTTCGACGCCAACAAGGCTGTTCTCAATGACTCCACGCGTAGTGGCTGGATCAAGTTCTTCGCATCTCGCAGCGCCAATCTCCCGCGAGAAGCACCTGAAGCTATCACGGATGGCGATGGGGTGGAGGTGATGGATATCAGCGAGATGGAAAGTGCCGCTCGGCCCGCAGCGGCTCGCACCATCGCACCGAGCAACGGTCGTCTCACGCCGGATGTGTCTCGGGCGCCCCGACCTAGAACGACGACGGGAGGCAGCTTGGCAGGCTCAAAAGCATCGTCCCTTGCTGGAGATGCAGAAGCGCCTCGCCCGGCCACACCGCTGTCGACGAGCAAGGAGAGCGTCAAGAATCTTACCAAGACGGCTATCACCAAAGCAGCCAATGTCAAGGCAGCTGCGAACTTGAGTCTCGGGAAAGGAAAGCGAGGAGAAGCATCTCAGTCGGGCGGTGCCGATGCTGGAAGCAGCTCGCAGCCGGCAAAAGATATCAGCAAGAAAGTTGCGCCTAATGGTTCTGGACCGTCTCGATCCGGCGCTTCCACTCCGACACGGTCCGCTAACGGTCCTGGACCCATCGCTCCGGCGAATTTGGTGTTGCCATCATTCGATGACACGTTCGCAAGAGCGCCGAGGATGTGGGCCCCCAAGGTGGGAGTGCTAGAGAGGACGCTCAGTGCGGTCAACAGCTATCTATTCAGCAAGGTGCCCGATCTGGAGCGTATGAAGCGACCGACGCGCTTCTCGACGTACGGCGAGTCTAGCCTGGGGTCCAGTGCATCGTCTTTCAAGGGAAATGCGGCTTCGTTCGCAGGTGGCAGGCCAGTGCAACGGCTGGCAGGTAAAGCCAAAGCCACCGGGGCAGGGTCGAGCAAGGACAAGGGTGTCGAGACGGCTCTAAAAGAAGTTGCGGAGTCGGCCCAGCGTCTTCCTCGTGCCTGGTCGACAGTCGGCATGCCCGAACGAGCGCAGACGAGGGGCACGGCCGGAACTGGCAAAATCGTCGTCATCGGTGTGCACGGTTGGTTCACACAGAGCATCTTCAAAAACATGATTGGCGAGAATACGGGAACGTCGGCCAAATTTGCGGCCATGCAGACCGACTCGATCCGTCGGCATTTCCTGGAAGCTGGGCTGGAGCTGAATCCGGAGGCGATCACTGCGATCTCGTTGCAAGGCGATGGCAAAGTTGCCGATCGTGTAGACCGCTTATTCTCGGAGCTGATCAGCAGGCCCAATTGGGTGAACGACCTCAAGACCGCCGACGCGATCTTCCTTTCCGCACATTCGCAGGGTGCCATTGTTGCTACGCAGCTTCTTGCCCGTCTGATCGAGCAACGTCATGTTCGAGCAGAAAGCACACGCATCTGCCTGCTCGCCATGTGTGGTATCCACCATGGTCCCTTTGCGCACCTCAAGTCTTCCATCACGGCCAGCTACATCAACTACTTCGAGACTGCAGCTGCCAAGGAGCTGTTCGAGTTCCAATCGTCGTCTACCGCTGTTGCTCAACAGTACACGGCAGCACTCAAGATCGTGCTAGACGCTGGCACCAAGTGCGTCTATGTCGGGTCGACGGATGACAATGTGGTACCGATCTATTCGGCGCTGAATTCGAGCAACAATCATCCGAGCATCTTGCGCGCGCTTTACATCGACGGGCAGGCGTTCCCCAAGGTCGATTTCCTGACGAATCTGCTGGTGCTATGCGTGGCGGTGAGGAATGCTGGGCTGAGCGACCATAACTTGTTGACCCTGTTGTCGGCAAGTGTGGCGGGCAGTTTGTATGGTGGATTAGGACATTCTAAAGTGTATGAGGAGAAGGCGGTGTATGATCTGGCGACGAGATACTTGTTCGAGGTGACGCATCCGTTGAACGAGCCTACGTTTGTACCTGGTCCGCCGGGTATCAGTACGAACTCTTCCGCTTCGGGAGCGGGATCATCGACGGCGCGCCGTGCAGCAGGTGCAGACGAAGGCAAAGCAGTGACGTTGGTCTCGGAAGCATTCGAGGCTCAACGTTGGAACCCTTACGAACTGCCGTGGTCGCTTCGTGGCCTGTTCGAGGACAAACACGTTCGCAGTCTGTTCGCGGAGGACATGTTGAATCTGTTGCAAAGCTACGATGAGTGGAAACCGGATAGCAAGAGCAAAGCGTTGAAAGATCTACAGTGGAGGTTGGCGCCGGTGAAGAGCATCAAGCCGCCCGAGGTTGAGGCCGATGAGGAGGAGGGAGGCGGAGGAGCGCAGAGTGGAGATGCGAAGGAGACGGAAGCGGCTACTGCGGGGTCTGGGAAAGGGTCTAAGCTCTGAGTGTGAAGAAAATAGCATTTGGTGTCACTGCGAATACAGACGGGTGAATTCATACATGATGATAGGCGTTGTGAGAAGTGAGAGATGTTCCTGTGACCTGGTATGGGGGGTGAGGATGAGGTAGATAGAGGTCGGGGTCGAGTTGCGGAAAAAGCGCGGAGGGCGCGAGGTTGCCGAGTTGTGACGCGTAAATTGAACGTCAAAGCGCGCCACGAGTGAAAAAGAAGACGGAGACCAACACCATCATCTTCTTGACCAGATCGACATCAAACCTTGCACCTCTCTTAACAATCTCTCAGCAACTTGATCCATCGGCCGCATCGCGTACATCCTTTTCAGCATACTCCATATCTCGGGTATTCAATCACGATTGAGGCTGCATACGACCCGACACATCGAAGTGGTCCTCCGGGAGCGAAGATCGATTCGAAGATCCAAGGACCTTAATACAGGTGCTTTGCGGGAATAAGTCCGCCTGTTTCGCTCGAGAAGTGTGAAGCTTATCCGCAACACCGACAAGACGACGAAATACAACAATGCTGATCGCACTTATCGGACCACCTGGGGCGGGCAAGGCGACAATCGCGCACTTTCTCGCAGAACAGCATGGATTCCGCTTGCTCCGCATCGACTCGAGCTCACCGTCTGGACCTACAGCTACCGCATCATCCTCTGAAAAGCAATCGACGGATGCAATCACTCTGCCCAACTCGAAAGTGATGCTGGACTACGTGACCGATCGATGGGATTCGCCTTTTGTCACTCTCGACCTGACCACCGTTGCCGACCTAGATGCGTTTATCAAGCGGCCGTTCTTCCTGTGCGTCGAAGTAGCAGCACCCCTGCTGATGCGCTGGGAGAGGTACACGTCCAAGCACAGAACAGTCTCTTTGGAGGACTTTGTTGCATTGGACGACGAGCTTTCGTACGGCGGTCACTCGCTTTCGCAGACGAACGGAAGTGTACCTATGCTAGCTCGCGGATCATCCAGCAGCTCGCTCATCGGTGGTAACGGCATCATCGACAACATGTCGAGCATATCTCTCCAGCCCTCCTCCACATCATCCTCAGGTCTGACAAGTCTACGACGCTTCACCCACCTGCTCATCAACAACTCCTTCCCCCACCTCTCGCATCTCCACTCGCACCTAACCACCCTCAACCTCCCTTCCACGGAACGTCTCCGCCCCTGCTGGGATACCTATTTCCTAAAACTCTGCAACCTCGCCTCTCTGCGTTCCAACTGCATGAAACGTCGTGTCGGCGCCGTCCTCGTCAGCTCCAACCGGATCCTCGCCACGGGCTACAACGGCACCCCCTCGGGCCTCCGAAACTGCAACCAAGGTGGATGTGCCCGATGCAACAACACCCTCGTCGCAGAGGGCAAGTCCGGCAATGCGTGCGGTCAGAATTTGGAAGAATGCCTCTGCCTCCACGCTGAGGAGAACGCACTGTTGGAGGCGGGAAGAGCAAAGATCGCTATGGGTGGCGAAAGGGATATGGGCGCTACGATGTATTGCAACACGTGTCCGTGTTTGAGGTGCGCGGTCAAGATTATTCAGACGGGAATAAGGAAAGTGGTGTACCAGCTGGAGTATAGTATGGACAGTAGGACGAAGATGATCTTTCAGGAGGCGGGGGTGGAGATACGGCAGTTTCACCTGGACGCGTGAAGCGACCATTCGAAAGGAGAGGGGGTAGGGGGTATGGGAAGCATCGTCGTGTCTAGAATACGATCGCTTGCCACGACGTCCCTTTGTGCGAGACAGAGTGTTTGTGTTTCAGTGGCCGCAAAACGTGAGGATCACTCTGGAAGAGAGCATACCCTCAGGCGCTGAACAGCGATCTTGTGTGACAAAGTGTGTGTGTGATTGCAGAAAGAGCGAGAGCTGTGACCAAGCCGTCCCTCAACTTTAGATCGAGAGTCTAATGCGCCATCAGATCCGAAACGACACGTCTCGACCGCTCGTCGTCCACCTCTTCCAATGCGATGCCCCCCACACGCCCCAGTACGTCTTGTTGCGAATGATGGAGCACCCACTCCACGAAACCTGACTTTTCAAGCTTCGCCTTTGCCTCTCCCGTCTTCGCCATTGCCCGTTGTATCACCTTATCCAACGCGCCTCTCTGCCTCGAAAGCAAATGCAGAACGATCAAGAGACTCGGCAATTCGATCCCCGTCGTTTCCTCCTCGACGTCATCCAGCGTGAAGAAGAGCAGCCTGCGGAAAGCCTTCAAGCTCCTCATCCACGCATCGCCTCCCACCTCCACGAACGCATGTTGTTCTTCTTCCTCCATCATCCATTTGTCCCCCGCCCTTGCGGTCCGCTGATCACCAACGAGTTGTGACAGGGCAAACTCGAGCTCGGTCATGTCCGTCGCCAGTCGCAGTTTGACCGCATCCCCCTCCTGCTCGGGGAACGCGAATATCGATGCGTGAAGGCAAAACGTTCCCACCGTCAACGCCGCCACCCTGTGCGCGACTGCGGTACGCAGTTCGGCGGGGTAGAGTGGCAGCAAGCGTTCGTGAAGGAACGAAACGACGTCGCAGATCGAGGATGCGTAGGGGGAGGCGCCGGTGGTGGAGTCGATGGAGACGCCGCGTTCCGCTTTGTAAGCGGAAGCGAGTTGAAGGTGCATCTTCGACATGGTGGTGGAGATTGTGGTGCGGATGTGGTCCATCAGAGGCTGGAGGAAGGATGTTCGTGCTGAAGTGGCGATGGATTGCGCTAGGATGTTGAGTTGGATTGCTGCGTAGCTGGTGGATGACGGTTTGGTCGGAGCGAGTGCTGTAGTGGTGGCAGATGTCTGAACAACGCCATCTTGATCCGCAGCGACGCTTGCGAAGCCTTGCGATAGCGTGTAGGCGAAACGCACAAGACCAGCATTCCACGTCTGACCCTGCGTCGCCCGCTCTCCACTCAGCGCCCATGCACCGTCGTCTTTCGCCGCCACAGCGCCGAGACGTGCGACGAATCGATCCACCAAATCCACGCACCGCACTACCACGGCTTTCGATAGCAGCGGGTCAAAGCGTGTCGTGTCCAACACATTGGCAATCGATCGTACCACCGCTTCCGCTTCCTCCTCCCCCGGTACCATTCTCGAACCGCCTACCTGCTTCAAAACCTCGGCGATCCTCTCCGTAGACTTCTCCACATACCCCTTCTCCAACCTCACCAAGCTCTTCATCAGAATCACCGTCTCCGCACTCTGATTCGTCGTCCCATACTGCACATCCGCGTACACCGAGATCTTTGCGAAAAACTCCTGCACCATCCTCACCAACCTCGGATACCCATCTCCGCCTCTCGACCCGCTCGACAGCAGCTGCATCAACCAAGCCGACCTCGCGCACGCGCTCTCCACCTGCTGCTCCACGCTCTGCGCCAGCGTCAGCCAGAACATCTTGCTCGGCTTGTCCCCCAACACCTCCAACGCAGCAGCGAGAAAGTTCACGCCCGTCTCGCCATCGTTCTTCAGCTTGAGAACCTTTTCGAGCAGATACACCTTGCTGCACACCGCACCCATCTCGGTGACGATGAGCGATTCGAGCCTGGTCCACACCGCGTCGGAGTACCTCTGCTGATGACGGAGAAGGTCGTCTTCGCTGGCGGTGGCGGTGTTGGTGCGACGCGCGCCGCGGTAGGTGGAGTAGGAGGGAGCGGTGGAGGATGGCAGGTCGAGTGAGGGGAGCGGTTGGTTGAGTTGTCGGGAGATGGCTTCGAGGTCGAACGCTGCGGCTGTGCGTTCCTTGACGACCTCGGTGAGGTCGTTGAGCAGATCCTGCACCAAGGTCGGCAGCATGCGGAGGTTGAACGCCGTTTGCAGGGAGGATGAGAGCATGAGCGGGGAGAGGTCTCGGAGGCCGCGGACGATCATATCCTCCATGTAGTCGATGATGGTTTTGCGTGCGCTATCGATCGTCGGAACGATATCCTGGATCAGCTTTAGGCCGAGCAGTGAGGGAGTTGTTCGTGAAGTCTTTTCAGCGTCGAGCAGGGCTGTGAGTTCAGCGACGAGCAAAGCGGCTCGGGAAAGATCCCTTCCATGAACCTGACCGACCACGGCGTCCTCCGCATTCCCTTCCCCCTCCCCCTCTCGCGTCGCCCTCTCTTTGCGCTGGAAAAGAACCTCCATCTGACCCTCCAACCGCCTCGCCAAGGCCACCACCCCCCTCGTCCTCCCCACCAGCTCCCCCGCCCCCTC
>NW_012133842.1:0-60400 GCF_000403515.1 Pseudozyma hubeiensis SY62
GGAGGGGGTGAGGGAGGGGAGGGTGGGGTTGTTCAGTAGGGGGCAGAGGTTTGAGTTTGAGGCGAGGGTGAGGGGGGAGGCTGAGGAGTGGACGAGGAGGGAGCAGGAGAGGAAGAAGGTGGGGGTGGACAAGGAGAAGGAGAGTGAAATGGAGAAAGGGTTGGGTGGGTTGGATACGACGAGAACGACAGCGGCGAGGAACAAGGCGAGGGCGTTGATCAGGAGCAGGTTGAGGAGGACGAATAGGTTGGTTGACCCGGTGATATATGTTTAGAGCCTTTCAAACCTGGCTGATCGACAGAAGCGAAGCCGCTGTGGCGAGAATTTGGCTGTCGGACTGCCCTCTCACATACACATACACACACACGCACATATTCGGCACGACCGTTTCTCAGGGTCCAAAAAGCATTTCCGTTCCATCATCCCGATCCACATCACCAAAACGAGCTGCCGCCCTGAGGCTTCAAGTCGAACAGCACAAATTCGGCGTCCTTCCCACCTTCGCTCTTGATCTCGATAGCATCACCCGCCTTGCCACCCTTGATGTACGCACCATCGCCTTCCTTGAGCGTATACTGGTTGTGCTTACCATCGCTGAAGGTGATGGCGGCTTCGTTCTTGATGCCCATGTCTGGGAAGTCGGGGTCCTTGTAGCCGGAGGTTTGGGCGAGGTGGATGTAGCACCAACGTTCGGAGCCGGAATCTGCGGCGGAGTCTGCGCCGAGGATGTGCGTGACGCTGGAGCCGGGGGTGAGGATCGAGGTGCGCGTGACGAGCGTCGAGTGGGAAGGGATGGGGGAACCGGCTGGTAGCAACCCGGTCTTCTCAGCTTCAGCGGGAGAGAAGGTCGAGATGGGTTTGATGAGCGTCTTGAGCGTGTTTCGCTTCATCTCGTCGGTAGCCGAGGTTGTGTAGTATCTCGGCTTCAAACCGCTGACATCGGGGGTGTACCAGATCTGGAGGAAGTGGCAGGTGTCCTTACCGCCGTTCTTCTCGCTGTGACGGATCCCCGTTCCGGCCGAGGTGAACTGCACATCGCCGCGGCGGAGGATCTCGGTGTTGCCCATGCTATCCTTGTGCTCGAGCGACCCCTTGAGCACGACGGAGAAGATCTCGGCTTCGCGGTGCGGGTGGGCGCCGAAACCGGTTCCGGAGGCAACGCGGTCTTCGTTGATCACGCGAAGGTTGGAGAACGACATGTGGTCCGGGTCATAGTACGAGGCGAAGGAGAAGGTGTGGAAGGTCTTGAGCCAGCCGTGATCGGCGTGCCCGCGAGCGTGCCATCTGCGTGGGGTCACTTGGAGCTTGGCCGCTTTCACCGCTGCGCTTGACGTCATGTTGTCCGTTGCGATGGTCGCGGAAGAGGGAGACGAAAGTGGAGATGAATGTGGACGGAGGGTGTAGTAGAAGAGTGTGGCTGCTAGGACCAATACGCTGAGCAAGAGGATGTTGATGCGTGGAAAAGCAGACGACTGTGGCTGTGGTTGTGCGGATGCTTTCTGGGTAACTTCTGACATAGAAGGTTGTTGCCAGAGACAGTTACTTTTATATGTACACCGTTGGAATGTATGGTGGTGGAGGAAGCCACCAAACAATCGACGCTCTGTGCGTTTCTCCGCCCTCAAATCCCGCGTACGACGGGTTTAGACGCGCTTAAAATCCGAACCGACGCAGTGCCGGGATTTATTGAGAGAAATCGAGTGTGAGATTTTTTGTCCTGTGCCTGCTCGACTCGACGGCGATATCGCGGTTTAGATCGAGGATTCAAGGCGACGCTAGCTTCGAGACGTTATGGTGTGTGCATCTACCAGCGACGAGCACCTTCCGGTATCTTCTTGAACAATCTAGGAAGCTTCATGGCTTCAAACTTCTGTCTCGTTCTACCAACTCGTATCAGCGACCAAACGTCTGTCTCGCCTGACCGCTTTGCTAGCTCAGACCTCTCACACAGGCGTGTCCACGATCAACAGTTTGTCGAATAGAAATACACTGATGCGCACCTATACTTGGCATCCTCCGCCTCACGCAGCAACCATCCTACCTCCCGCTCCCACCGCTCTTCCTCCCACCTTGCCCTTCTTCCCCCTGGCACCCCGCTCACCCGCATTCTCCTTATCCGCCTCCACCTCGCCCGCCGTCGTCCTGTTCGCATTCACCGTCCTCTCCACCAAACTAGTGCCATCCCTAAACCTCGCTCTGAACAGCACGTTCGCATTCGTAAACAGTCCTTCCTTCAACGAGACAACGATAAACTGACTGCCCCTGAACCTGCTTCTGAACAGCTGACCGATGTGTTGCGTGTGGCTCAGATCCAACGCCGCATCGATCTCGTCCAAGATGTACATCGGAGCCGGCTTGAACTGCAGCAGACTCATGATCAGACTGAGCGCGATCAAACTCCTCTGTCCACCGGACAGCTCTGTCAAGCTCTGCTTCCATACCGTCCCAAGACGAACCTTGACTTCCAATCCCTGTGTCAAGTCTTGGTTCTCCGGTGGTTGGAGCTTCGCATAGTTGCCCGGCAAGAGCTCGCCGAAGATCGATCCAAAGTCCGTGTTGACCTTCTCCCACGTGTTCTGAAGCGCATCGCGTTTGTACCGGTCGAGCTCGGTGATGGTATCCTCGATCTTGTCCTTGTCCTTCAGCACCGTCGAAAGCATGGTCTTGAGCGTCGACTCCTTCTTCTCCACACCTTCGATCATCGAGAGCACCTTGGGGTTCACCTTCTTGCGCATCCCTTGCTGCGTCTCCTCGAGCTTCTTGCAGCGTTTGCGTACCTCGCTCATGTTGTGCTTGCCGAAATCGTACACGGTTCCGGCTTGACCGAAGAAGCGCTGTTCGCTCTGGATCCATTCGAACTGGTTTTCGAGCTGCTGGATCTGCTTCTCGTAGCCCGCAACATCGCCCGTGAGCTTCTCGCGGTCGTGCGTCAGCTGCTTGATCGCAAGCGCACCGTCCGCGATCTCCTGCTTCTTCGACTTGAGAGCATTGCGCAGCGCAGCCAGATCGTCGTCGTAGCCCGATAGCGTAGCACGCTCCTCGACCAACTTGGACTCCACCTTGTCCACATCCGCCTGCAGCTCCTCCAGCTTGGCCTGCATATCGCCGAGTTCGGCTTCCACCTTCTTGATCGCGCGTTCGCCCTCCTTGATCGTCTTCTCGCACGCCGTGATCTCGACACGCGTCTGCTCCAGCTCCAGCTCCAACGTACGCACCTCACCCTGACGTGCCTTGATGTCTACGCTACGCTTCTGCACCTCGGCCTTCTTGCGTTTGATCTCGGCTTTGAGCTGGTCCAGCTTCGAGTCCTTGTTCTTGTCGAACTCCTCCATCTCCTTTTCGAGTCGCTTGGCTTCCTTGCCCGCGTCTTGCTGGCGCTGCTTGGCTGCGTTGATGGCTTCCTTGAGCTCGGCGATCGATGCTTTCGCCTTCTCGACCTCACCAATGATGCGCGTTGCGTTCGAGCCGCTGATCTGCGACTCGAGCAGAGTCACCTGATGACGCTTCAGGTCGAGGTCGCGCTTAGCCTTGGAGAACGACGCCATCTGTGCTTTCGAGGACTGGATCTCGAACTCCACCTTGCCGAGCTCGATCTTGGCGTCCTTGAGCGCCCGGTCGATCTTGATGAGGTCCTGCATCTTGATCAGCACGTTGCCCGAGTTGGGCTTGGATCCTCCCGAAAGCGTACCTGCAGGATCGTAGACATCGCCATCGAGCGTCACCGACTTCATGCGCACCGCATTGTCAAACGTCACCCGCTTCGCTGTGGCTGCGTCGGCGCAGATCAGCGTGTTGCCGAACACGTACTCCATGGCGCGACTCACGTCGTCATCGTAGCCCACCAGCGTCAGCGCCAGATCCACCTTACCAGGTGCGAGCTTCTGCGCCGCACCCACCTTCTCTGCAGCGGCGACAAAGGCGTTGATCTTGTTGAGCGGGATCAAGGTGACACGCTTCTTGAGCTGACCATTGGCGAGCAGCTTGGAGCCCACCTTTTCGTCTTCGACGACGACGTTGTAGAGTCGGCCACCAGCGCAGATCTCGAGCGCCGTCGAGTATTTGTGCTTGTCCTGATCGAGCTGGATGAGCGATGCCACCAAACCCTTGACGCGCGATCGATCAAAGTTGGGCTCGGGATCCGAGTATTGGAAGTCCATCCCGGCCAGCTTGGACTTGAGCGCCTCTTTGCGTTCGACAAGGTCCGCGACACGTCGGCTCCATTCGGCCTTGGACTGGAGCAGTGACTTTTCCTTTTCGTCGTCCCAGCCGAGCTTCTGCATGTGCGCTTCGAGCTGCTCCACAGCGCCGCGTGACGACTCGAGCTCGCCCATGAGTCCGGCCGCGTCCTTCTGCGCTTTCTTGGCGAGCGGTTCCTTTTGCTTGACTTCCTTTTCGAGATGTCCGATGCGCAGCTTGGACTGCTCGATCTCGGTGCTCGCGGCCGTCTCTTCGGCACGGGCTGAGGCGATTTGACCCATGTAGCCGCCCGCCGAGCTTTCGCCTCCCTTCGACTTGGAGGACGACGCCATGCCGGTGAGCAAGGTCTGCAGAAGCTCGTCCTGTTTGTTGACATCGGCGACGGCGCCGTCGTAGTCGGCCTTGAGCTCGGAGAAGGAGCCAGAGAGCTCGACGAGCTGCTCCTCCTTCTCGCTAAGCGTCTGGTGCAACGCCTCGAGCGAAGCCTGGTCTGCCTGGAGCTTCTTGCGCTCCTCTTCGACCGAGCCCATCTTGAGATCAACGTTGGTTTTGCGCTTTACGAGATCGTGCTGGAGCTCCTTGCTCTTGTTGACGAGCGCCTGGAGCTTGCCGCCCTTGGTCATCTCGGCCTCCTTCTTCTTTTCGATCTGGGCGAGCTCCTTTTCGATGCTCTCGATCTGTCGCTTGAGCGCCTTCGCCTCGTCTTCGCGTTCCTGCACGTCCTGCGATTTCTGGTCGACGAGCGCCTTCCTCTCCTCGTACTTGGCGCAGCACTGCTGCCATTCGTACGCTTTCGCCAGACGCGTGAGGCGGTCGAGTTCTGTGCTGGCCTTCTGATATTCGAGGAAGGAACGCTTCTCCTCTCTGAGCTTGTCGAGCTTGGGTGTGATCTCTTCCTCGAGCAAGGCGGTGATCTCCTTGACCTTTTGGTCCTTCTTGGACATGGTCTTGATGGCCTTGTCCTTGCGGTCCTCGAACATGCGCGTACCTGCCGCTTCTTCGATCATGGAGAGGATCTCTGCTGGCTTCATGTTGAGCACCTTTGTGATCTTTCCCTGCATGATGAGGAAGTTGGGGTTGTTGATGTTGAGCTGCACGCTCTGGAACATGTTTTGCACCGCCTGCTGGGTGGCCTTGTGGCCGTTGATGAGGTACTTGCTTAGACCGCCCATGGCGATCTGACGTGTGACGGTGATTTGAGGGCAATTCTCAAACGAGACGGGAGACTTGGCGCGATCCGTGTTGTCGAACACGATGGTGACCGAGGCTTTGGTGATACCTGCCTGGCCTCGCTTGTAGATGAGATCCTGTAGGTTGTTTGCTCGGACAGCAGTGAGGTTGGTGATGCCGAGCACGAAGCAGATGGAATCGAGAATGTTGGATTTGCCAGAACCGTTGAGACCGGTGATGGCGTTGAAGGACGCATCGAAGCCGGACACGTGCGTTCGCACGGGGTACGACTTGAAGCCGTCGATGATGAGTTCCTCGATGCGCATGTTTGCCTATTGAGGTGTGAGCGGAAACCTGATCGCAAGGATGTGATGTGGGCAAACGCGTGGCCGCGATCGTTGACCGGCGTTGGACAGGGCTGCCGGATTGCCAGTACGGGCTGCTATGCCGAGCTCTTGGGATGAACGAGTCTGAGTCTGTCGGCAGTGCAGTGGTTGAGAAAAGGAATTCTGCGGTCTCTTGATGTCGAGCCTAAGCAATTCTCGAAGTCATGTTCGTGCCACTGCTGGGATTGATGTTGGTAGAGGAGATGATCACTGCAGATGATTGGAGGAAGGCAAGATCCGTCGCTGTCGCTGTAGCGATCTGAGAGCATACAGAGAGTGTTGATCTGCTGTGTTGCTCTCGACCCAATATTTTTTGCTGAGCGCGCGTCCTCAGCCAGGTGTCGGGACAGCCGAGTTAGAGCGACCCTCGCCCGGACAGACCAACACACACGACTGTCAACGCGCTCTTTTCCCACTTGGAATGGCTTCCGCTGCTGCTCAGCTTTCCCTGTGGGCTGCTCACCGTCCATACGCGTCACAGCGGCACAAGGAAGCTCAATTTTAGCTGAGTGTTTATTTTGCGTCACGTGAGGCGGCCCTGTTTTTGGCCGACCTAACATCGCTTTTCAGCGGATGTTTCACCCATATATGGTTGCTTGGTCAAACACCGCCGACTGTGCCAGTGAGGAGCATGCTGATGTCGTGTTGATTGCTGTCTATAGCCGAAACGTACCGACAGCCTGCTGGATGCCGTCGTAGATGACCGTGTTGTCCGCTGGAATGTACTGCTTGGTGATCAGCTTGATCGCCTCCTGCGCTACCACGCCTCCCATCAAGGCTGTCGTCGGAGGCAAGCTTGCATCACCCGATCGCACCAGCTCGCCGACACTCTGTTCGATCCTTTCCCACTCGTCGCCGTCCTCCGAGAGGCCGAACTTGGTTGTGGCCATCGTCTTTGCCAACGCTAGCAGCTCGGCTTCGTCCTTGGACGTGTCGTGGCCCGTTGTCAGGTCGCGCATCTTGACATCCGCCACACTCGCGTCGAGCTCGCCCGTCGGTGTTTCCGACTTTTGTCGCTTCGCTGCACGGTGCTGATCGTCAGCTGACGTAGTCGCCTCCAATCCGTTTGCGTCCACGAAAGTCGTCGGCACAGCTGCGATGGACGACGAGGACGAAACCTGCGCAACACCGGGATAGCGTCCGTGCTGCTCTAGGAATTCGTCCGCTGCTGCAAGAGCAATGTGATGTTGAAACGTGCACGGGTTGACGGGATCCATGAACGCCAGCATGGCGGTCTCTTGATTGGGTGCTTGACTCCTCTGCCTCTCGCTGCGACCGCGGATCAATTTGAGATAGCCGGCGTGTTTGACGAACGCCTCGATCTCATCATCGGCGATTGTACCTTGGACACCTGCTGCTCTGCAGGTCTCCGCCACTAGCTGCTTGAATTGCGCCAGATCTTGCAGAGATTTGCTTCTGTATGTGTTCTGCAGCTTGATGTAGCCAGACGATGTGGCCTTCATGTCGGGTATCGATCCCGACAAGGGCAGAGACTTGGTCGGTGACGTCGCTACAAACTCGCGCAATGCACGAACCAGGATCCAAAAGTTGGTCGAGGCTGGTGTGACATTTGAGCATGCAGCATCTTCGAACATGGCTTCTACCTCGTCGGGTACGCCACCTCCTCCAGCTCCCTTGGAGGCGAGCGGCCGCCACAGATGCTTGCCCAAGGCGGACACCGCCTCATCGAAGTTTTCCGCGTCCAGATTGCCCGCGAGTCGAGATGCGTTGATCAGCTTGACGAAAGCGTCGCGGTCCTTGGATGCCGGCAGCTGGCCATCGTGTGTTGACCGCCACTCGGCCAGCTTCTTGATCAGGATGACGGGAAAAGGGATATGACTGTGCTCCATCGTATCGCTTGTGTTGAGATCAAATTGCTGCGCTAGCTCGAGTAGTTCTGGGAATGGCCGTGTGATTCTCAGATCAAGTACGCTGTCGGGATGCGTTTCGATGATGCCAAGTTCCTTGAGGCTAATTTGCATCTCAGCCAGCATGCCAGCGCTACGCACTCGAAGCAAAGGGATCTGTGGCGATGGAGGCTGCAGCGCCCACAATGTATCGGAGAGCGCCATGTCGAAGGACCTCGACTGGTTGACCGAGATGACGAGTGTAAAGGCGGCAAAGAAGCCTGGATCCGTTTGCAGCAACGTGGCGGGATCCTCGAGCTTGGCTTCTGACGCGACACTGGTGTTCATGTCTGTGAGCAGACGACACATCTCCTCTGCGGCGTACTTTCCTTCGCTCTCGCCAGGCTGCAGGAAGAAGTTGACGCCGAGGTCTGCAGCATCGACGATAGAATCATCGAGCAGCACAAACGAGCCGATGCCTGGAAGCACCAAGTTCTTGAGGATTTGAGCTGACAATGCCGAGGCTCCAATCACGAGGATACGAGACTTTTCTAGCGAAGACTGTCCTGAAGACGCCCATAGCCGCAATTGACGATCGTATCGCTGGGTATGCGCCGAGGGTCGCTGGCTTGTGATTTGCGAGTCCGAGGCCGGAAGTGGGTCTACGCCAATGCTCGACATCTTGTGAGCGACTGCCCTGCGACGATGACGAGTTGCAAGACAGAGGAACTAGCAGCGAGATCGGAACTGCAGCGAGCGATGCCGAATCGAGAGGATGTCAGGGCGAGGCTGTCGGTGGAAGAAGAGATTGCGGCGTGCGAGCATCCTTTTCGAGGTGGAGGTTCATCTCGGGGACTGCGCTTTTTGGCACAGGCCACCGCGGAACTGTCGCGCAGGGTGTGCCTCTCCGCCAAGTTTGACACGCGACCGAGCCGGAAAATGCAACACGCACCCAAAGCAGGAAGAAAAGTGTTGGTCTCCTCCTCTGACCAAACCGCTTTTCACCATCGGCCTGCGCTACCACCACGCTTCGGAAGCGCTCAGCGCTGCGACAATGTCAACGAGCACCCAGCAGGATGGCATCGCGCTCAGTGCAGCAACGAGATCCAGCGCAGGCTCGGCCGCTACCGAAAGTCGCAAGGTGTCGTTCCAACAACCATCCGCGACCGTCCCGAGCAGGTCTTCGACATCCGCACATCTTTCAGCTTCCAGCACATCGAGGACGGCAAACTCATCAATTAGCTCGCAGAACTACACAACTGCATACACAGGAGCGACCCGACGTCATTCTCTGTTCGGCACCGAGGACAGAGTCATCCTTGACATCGGCAGCAGGTACTCCAAGTTTGGGTTCAGCGGCGAACCTCGCCCGCGTGTCATCGTGCCGTCCGTCAGCTTCTCCCAGCCGTCTACCTCCTATCTGCATCTCGATACATCATCAACGCAAACTGATGCGCATAACGTTGGCGAAGCACTTTGGGATCTGGACTTTGAGCGATGTGCCGATGACCAGCTGCGTCGAGGCAAACGGGCCCTTGTGCTTGCGCAGCTCACGCAACTCCTACGCAACGCTTTCACCCAGCATCTCATGGTCGATCCGAAGCAGAGGAAAGTGCTTGTAGTCGAGCATCCGATGCTGCCGACCTCGATCAAGGAGTTGATCTTTTTGGTGCTGTTCAACAACCTTCAGGTGCCGTCGGTGGCATTCGTGCCCTCACCTTTGCTGAGCTTGCTAGCCGTGGGTCGAATCACAGGCCTCGTCCTCGAGAGTGGATACCTCGAGTCGACTCTGACGCCAGTATACTACGGGAGGCCGATGACGAGCCATGTTGCATCGACAACTCGGGCGGGCAAGCGGCTCAATGCGAGACTCAGGCATCTGCTTTTGCGGCATGGCAGATTTGTTGCCGCACAAGCTAGTCTGCAAGACTCATCAAAATCGCTGCGAGAGCGAACGCATACCATCGATCCATCGCTGTTGACGGACGACCGGTTGGAGCAGATCAAGGCGAAGGCGCTGTTCGTCAGCTCTTACGATCCTGATCTCAGTGGTCTGGAAGATCTCTTCTCTGACCTCGAAGTCGAATCAGCCGAATCACGCCAAGGACTGGAAGCGCTGCAGGCAGAGTCGGCTGCTTCAACCCGCCAGCGATACTCCTCTATCTCGACTGCCACGCCATTCACTTTTGCAGTGACGCCCGACTCGGTCGATCCGAACGGCACCGCTTCGGTCATCCAGAGCATATCGGCTCCTCCGAGCTCGACCTCTTCTACTCTTTCGGGCGCATCTCGAGGGGCGCAAGCATCTGGCGTCATCGCCATACCAGGTTGGGTTCGTGAGCGAGCGGCAGAGCTTCTCTTCGAATCGGGCAATGACGACGATCCCGGTTTAATCGATACGACCGTCAGAGCCATCTCGAAGCTGCCGATCGATCTGCGCCGAGTCATGTGCGAAAACGTCCTTGTCTCGGGTGGGACGGCCATGCTTCCCGGCTTCGCGAATCGATTCAGAACGCAGCTGGCGATGGCGATCGAGAAAGCAGAGCAGCCGGGAGGCACGTTGTCGATTGACAAGCACGTCAGCTATCGTAGCAAAGCGAATGGTGAGGTGAAGTACTCAGTGGAGCGGTCGAGTCTTCATGGCTCAGTGGCAGTGATGAACGATCCCTGGCCTGACACATCACGAACAGAGCAGGGGAACGGCACCGGTGGTAGCAACCAGACGAATCAAGGCGGATCTGCGCCAGCGTTCGCAGCGAATCTCTTACCTTGGATGGGAGCATCGCTAGCAGGCGCATTGAAGACGACGCCTCTCAACGCCGTCACGCGCGAAGCATACGACGAAGCCACGAAAGCAACTCAGGACGAAGCAGGATCGGAGGTGACGGAGAAGCAAGACGAGAA
This sequence comes from Pseudozyma hubeiensis SY62, assembly GCF_000403515.1. Lineage (NCBI taxonomy): Eukaryota > Fungi > Basidiomycota > Ustilaginomycetes > Ustilaginales > Ustilaginaceae > Pseudozyma > Pseudozyma hubeiensis. Next base: position 10,505 of record NW_012133842.1, read on the forward strand.
AGACAAGCAGCAGCCACAGAGACCGGCGCTGACGGGAGCCAGCAAGCGAGGCTCCTTCGTGGGTGTCGTAGGTGGGCTGGAGACGGGCGCCTACGGTGGACTGGCAGCGGTGAGCCGACATTTGATCGGAGTGCCAGGTGCGAGCGCAAGCAGTGCAAGTCCGACGAAAATGTCGAGTGCCGACGCTTTGGCTGACAGCGAGGCGGATTGAGTGCGCACTGCAACTGAAGAAATGTCATATGCGTCTCGTCTGACAATGCTGCTGAGAAGAATCTGGATCGGTGTCGTACGTCGGTATGTGCGTGTGAGAAAATTGGATGATGTTGATGCAGATATGAAGCTTAGATTTCGAGGTCGCCCTTACCCCGACAAACTTGCTGGACGAACAGTCTGACGAGCTGGCGTAAGTCGGGGCGAGGGGCCGATGCTGATGTTACAAAGTGGTGTGTGGAGTCATCGAGTGTGACGAGAAGGTTTTGAGGTTCGAACAGTGTATCTACTCGGTGATCTTGGCGAGGATCTCGGAGTCGCGGATGAGGAGGTACTCGTCTTCACCGACCTTGATCGAGTTGCCGCCCCAGCTGGGGAGGAGGACCTTGTCGCCGGACTTGACCGAGGTAGGAACCACCTTGCCGTCCTTGTCGGGAGCACCAGGGCCAGTGGCGATGACGCTAGCCTCAGGAAGCGGGGAGGACGAGGCAGAGGAGGGGATGAAGAGACCCGAGGAGGTCTTGGTCTCGGGCTTGAATCGCTGCACCAGGACGCGGTCGAGCAGAGGCACGACCGACTTGATCGATCGGATGGTGGATTGAGTGGCCTGTTGCGCAGTTTCGCAGGCAAAAGTGTCGGCAGAGAGTGTGGCGTTCAAGAGTGGGAACCGCGTCGGATGGTGCGATGATCGGGACAAGCGAAAGAAGGCAATTGGGATGTCAGCAAATGTGACTTGAACGGAGGCGAGGTGAGTGGCATTCGTCGTAAGGACCGATAAAAGGGCAGAACCAGCAGCTACGGCCACCCTCCATGGAGCGTATACGTACCATTTTGGGTGATGCGATGTGAGTTGCTTCGACGAAGGTAGTGATCGATGGTGGGGAAGAACTAGAATGACGGTGAGCAACTTTTACGAATGGAAAACAGCAATCTGGAAGAAGCGAGCCTGTGCCTCACACTCTCGCCTTGAAAATCAAACTCGGAACACGGGCTCAATCGCTTCCCGGCTTCTCTTGCTCTGACGACTGTCACCCAGACGAATCGTTTGTAGACACGACATTACTCGCAAAGCTCAACATCCCATCTACACGTCGTCCACTTCTCACTGTTGAGTTGTTTGCAGCCATGACACCGGCAGTCCAATCAAGATCTCAAAGTCAGAGGACATTAGAGAGTGAATGTCGTCGGCCTGGAAGCTTCGAGAGCGTATTTTTTCAAGAAGAAACATGGCCATCTGTGACTCTACGCTAAGCCCGGCGGAGACTGTGTGGAGAAGGCCAGCCAAAAAACAGAATCGGGCAAAACCGTGATCCGGTTGGTTGGACTTTTCTGTGGCTCAGCAGCACTTCATTGAGTAATCCAATCTGTGCTCGGGCAAAAGCCGGCCAAAAAAAAATAGATCTTTAAATTCCAAAAAGAAGCTTGAGGAACAAAGCCGAAAAAATCGAGCCGGTATAGAGACAGGCTCAGACAGCGCAAGTCGAAGCCGGTGGATGTTGTCGCCCTCGTGCCGCGTTAACCATGAGTGTTCGCTCGAAGATGCCTTCAGGTTCGGCTCGATCCGACGTCGAAGCCTTCTGTGTCTCTGGAAAGGTGGAAGGTTGAGCTAAGAAGAGATTGATATAGCAAGCAACGAGCAGTGGAGGACGTAGCTCACAAAAAATTTAAAGATCATTTTGGCTGATCGGCTAACGTCGCCGTGTGCTGCCCGTTGGAAAAGTGTCAGAATCCGAGCCAAGTGCCAATCAGATGGCCGTTTCTTCTTGCACAGAAAGGCACAAAGCCGGAGCGACTGTGTGCTGTGTGATTTGTTCTTCTTCTGAGAAGTCAAAGACTGGAGTGTCATATTCTGGACCGAGCTCAGTTCAGTCTTGTCCTTCGCACACCAACTCTCCTTTCTCTCGTCCTCCTCCTCGTCACTTTTGCTTCTTCATCTTCGACTATTGCACAGTCGACGACGACGCTTCATTGGAGGATCTTGTTTCGCACTTCTATTCTCTTCCTCACATCCTTTCGCCGCCAAAATGTCTCTTCTCCGTAACGCCGCTACCCCGGCTCGCAAGGCCGCCTCCAACCAGGGCCGCAGCTTCTCCACCTCGCTCGTCGCAAATGCCCACAAGGAGGTCAAGTTCAGCAACGATGGCCGTGCTGCCATGCTCAACGGTGTCAACCTCCTCGCCAACGCCGTCTCCGTCACCCTCGGTCCCAAGGGTCGCAACGTCATCATCGAGCAGCCGTTCGGTGGTCCCAAGATCACCAAGGACGGTGTCACCGTAGCCAAGTCCATCACCCTCAAGGACAAGTTCGAGAACCTCGGTGCTCGTCTCGTCCAGGACGTCGCCAACAAGACCAACGAGATCGCCGGTGACGGTACCACCACCGCCACTGTCCTCGCTCGTGCCATCTACGCAGAGGGTGTCAAGAACGTCGCTGCTGGTTGCAACCCCATGGACCTCCGACGTGGTGTCCAGGCCGGTGTCGACGCCGTCATCAAGTTCCTCGAGACCAACAAGCGCGCCGTCACCACCTCTGCTGAGATTGCACAGGTCGCCACCATCTCGGCTAACGGCGACCACCACGTCGGTCAGCTCATCGCCACCGCCATGGAGAAGGTCGGCAAGGAGGGTGTCATCACCGTCAAGGAGGGCAAGACCCTCGAGGACGAGATCGAGATCACCGAAGGTATGCGCTTCGACCGTGGCTACATCTCGCCCTACTTTATCACCGACGTCAAGACCGCCAAGGTCGAGTTCGAGAAGCCCCTCATCCTGCTGTCCGAGAAGAAGATCTCGGCTCTCCAGGACATCCTCCCCTCGCTCGAGGCCGCCGCACAGGCCCGCCGCCCTCTTCTCATCATCGCCGAGGACATTGACGGCGAGGCTCTCGCTGCCTGCATCCTCAACAAGCTCCGCGGCCAGCTCCAGGTCGCTGCTGTCAAGGCGCCCGGCTTTGGTGACAACCGCAAGAGCATCCTCGGTGACCTCGGCATCCTCACCGGCGCCCAGGTCTTCTCCGACGAGCTCGAGACCAAGCTCGACCGTGCTTCTCCTGAGATGCTCGGCACCACCGGCGCTGTCACCATCACCAAGGAGGACACCATCTTCCTCAACGGCGAGGGCGACAAGGACCGCCTCGCACAGCGATGCGAGCAGATCCGTGCCGCCATCAACGACACAACCACCTCCGAGTACGACCGCACCAAGCTCCAGGAGCGCCTCGCCAAGCTCTCGGGCGGTGTCGCCGTCATCAAGGTCGGCGGTTCCTCCGAGGTCGAGGTGGGCGAGAAGAAGGACCGATACGACGACGCTCTCAACGCCACGCGTGCTGCCGTCGAGGCCGGTGTGCTGCCAGGTGGTGGTGTTGCGCTGCTCAAGGCTTCGCTCTCGCTCAACGAGGTCAAGACCGCCAACTTTGACCAGCAGCTCGGTCTTTCGATGCTCAAGGCCGCCCTTACCCGTCCCGCACGCACCATTGTCGAGAACGCCGGCGAGGAAGGCTCCGTCGTCGTCGGCCGTCTGCTCGAGAAGCCCGGTGACTTCACCTACGGTTACGATGCCAGCGTCGGCGAGTACAAGGACATGATCGCTGCCGGTATCTTGGATCCCTTGAAGGTGGTTAAGACAGCGTTGCAGGATGCTTCCGGTGTCGCTTCGTTGCTCACCACGTCCGAGTGCTGCATCGTCGAGGCTCCTGAAGAGAAGGGCCCCGCGGGCGGTATGGGCGGCATGGGTGGAATGGGCGGAATGGGTGGCATGGGCGGCATGGGTTTCTAAACAGCTCGGCCGTCTAACGTCTAAAAAAAGAGACGTAGGAACGTCTTACAAGCATCGATCGCATCTTTCTTCCATCGTTGGTTCACTCCCCTTTTGCCGAACCTTCTTCTAACCATATTCTGTGTATTACCAATAGTATTCCCTCTTTCTTTCAGAAACTTTGTGTCCGGCATTGGCATCACCACTCGAATCATCGCTCGTTTCTGTGTGTGTGTGGACGGAAGTGAATAGTGTGGGGTTCTTCATGAAGAAGGGGATGGGGGATTGGGTTGACGATTTTGGAGCCAGAGTTTGGCGCGTGCGAGTCGTTCTGCTTGTTTTTGCTTTTTGACTGCGAGTGTATCGGCGGTGGCAGTGGTTGTGGTGCTATCGTTTGGATGATCGGTTGGAGAGGTTTGTTGGTTGGTGGATTCGGTGTCGCTATCGGTGTCGTCGTAGGTGACGAGAGGTGCACCGGTGATGAAGTTTGCGGGGACTTTCTGCGAGATGCGGCAGGCAGATTCGTAAGTCATCTCGCCTTTGGTGGTCTTTAGCTGTTCCCATATGGCGTTCCAGTGGAGATTGCGGGTTTTGTGGAGGAAGGAGAAGCGTTCGTCGCTAGCGTGGTTGGTGAGGATCTTCAGCTCGAGCTGCGAGGCGTTGCTGGACGAAGCGACGATTCTGGCTGTCTTTTGCATCAGCTCGAATTGACTTCGACTCAGCTTCAGTTCTTCCTCGATGGTAGCTTCGTGATGTAAGGGTGGTGAAGGTGATACGGAAGACAGGTTTGCCAGGCGTGTCGCACGTTGGGCTTCCAACGCCGATCTTGCTTTGTCATGCTTGAACTGGTCCGCTTCGACATCCGTCATGTAGAACATGTCTTCGGTATCACTGTCGAGATCTGACCACCCGACGTCCTCCATCGGAAGTACTGTTGAGCCCGTGTGCGGAGGTTTTGGTGGTAGTTCGGAGAGCAAGTGGACGGCATCGTATCGATCGGTGGTGACGGTCTGTTTGCCGCAGCTGCTCGTCCACGTCACGAGTCTTGCCCCACGATTGTCGGAAGACCCATCAGGTGCAACTTGAAGCGTTCGCTTGAGAACAGCGTCGTGATTGAGGGTGATCTCGTACGAAGTCGGATATAGCTCGTCCGGTAAGGAGGAAGAACGGTTGGTGGAAGAGGGGGCGAAGATGTGTGCTGATGAAGAAGAGGTGAAGATGTCGGGGAGATCCGGTTCTGCGAAGCGCCTCTTCTTTGCTTCCCTTCGACTCATGATGTCGGTGCATGTGCGATGGTATACATTGTGAGTGGAGATGGGGCAGCTGGGCGAGGCCAAGAAGAGGTAGGAATGTGGGAGGAGGGGAAAGAAGCAACATTGGACCCTAAAACAGCAAAGGAAAACTCCACCTCCGAATCCCGAAATGTCCAAAACGTCAAAGAACAGACCATCCTTGCGCATTCGATATGGATCACATCCACGACCCTACAGAGCACTACAGAATAACTCTACCAACTTGCGGCAACTTTGGCGCTCGAAACCGGAGATAAAGATTACCAATCAAATCCAGTGCTGACTTAGAACAGGTCTAGTCAAGGGGAGGAGCAAGCGAGCGAGCAGCAGCTCAACATAGATCCAGCATGTCTGACTTTTACGTCCGATACTAGTAAGCAGGCCATTCCGAGCACGTCTGCTCTACGACCAACGGAAGATACACGAAGAGCATGTTGTGTACTGACAGAATACTTTGATGATCACCTCTGCAGCACCGGACATCAGGGGAGACATGGCCATGAGTTTCTTGAATTCGAATACTCACGAGGTCGATTGCGCTATGCCAACAACTCGAACTATCGCAACGACAGCCTGATTCGCAAAGAGAGTATGTATCCAAAGAAGCGCTCTCCCTTCTTTTTTCCTGCCGTCTGGAACGCTGTACTGACCGCTGCATCCCACCTTCACTCTCCGGGGTACCCGTTCTGACAGTGTGGATTAGCCCTCTCATGGTCGACGAACTACGCCGCATCGTAGAGGAATCCGAGATTATGCGGGAAGACGACGCCAAATGGCCCAAGAAGAACTCAACTGGTCGTCAGGAACTTGAAGTGAGGTTGGGCAAAGAGCACATTTCGTTCGAGGTAAGTTTGAGTCCCCTGAGCCTTTTCTTTCACCACACAATCAGTCAGCTAAATAATGACCCCTCTCTTTTGCATGCTGGTTTCTGATATAGACGGCAAAAATCGGCTCACTAGTGGACGTACAAGATAGCGAAGATCCGGATGGATTGAGGGTGATGTACTATCTGGTGCAGGATCTCAAGTGTCTGATCTTCAGCTTGATCTCGCTGCACTTCAAGATCAAGCCGATTGCTTGAAGACGATGCTTGCATGCTTGCGCCCTCACTACTGGCGATGCGTCCCTTGTTCATCCTGTACTTTTAAGCAAATCGATTCGACACTGCCAACTGTATTGTCCAGCCTTTGACTGTGATTGGACTCCTCTGCGTGGACAGCCCCACGAGCCAATGACCATGATTTTGGTTTATTGCAGCTTATCCATACAGTTTGCAGCCAGAAAAGACGGCTGTAAAACGCAGGCTCCAAAAATGCTCGCCCGATTTGATAGAGATCGGCGATCTCTTCGAACTCGAAATTTTAGCCCATGCACGAGCGGCTCGGTACGCGCGACGCGTCCACTCTTGGCCTGCTGTTGTTATGCCTTCGTTCTTAGAAATGTGATAACAGAGAGAGGAAGCAGATCAGGTCCAGGCGCTGTTGCGCGCGCAGACTGTTCAAAGCAGAGCTTCACTTTGATAAAGTCACACCTTCCTTTCGAGAAGCCTTGTGCCAGCTACCACAAGCGCCTGTTGTCTCGCTAGTGGTCATCGTTTTGAGCGCACAACAAAGACAGTGAGCGTGGCTTCCCTATGTCAGTTAGACGAGAAGCCTCTATCATATGAAAGAGAGAGAGGTGGAAAGCAGATGATGGACAGGGACGCCAAAACAGCGTTCCAGACTCAAACAGGGCTCAGAAATATCCCGGGCTCCTCTCGAGACAAAAGGCAGTGTAGGCAAGCTGCCAGAGAGTGACTATCGAGCAAGCGAATTCGGACGTGCATCGCAAATCCTCCTCATGCCTCGGTTTTGTATTCAAAACAAAAGCGAGCGCGTGTCTGGACTTTGAAATCGTCAACCAAAATTCAATCGCTTGCCCCGAGGCAGAGAGACACTGGCGACGAGGCGGAAGGGGAGGAAAAAAGAACAACACTTTTTGCGCCGCACCCAGTCGAGCGTGCGTGCGAGCGTGCGTGCGTCTCTCGAGAGTGTCAGTTTGGAAGAGAACGGGCGAGCGAGAGACGGAGGGCGACTGTGCGTGTTTCGCCTTCTCTGGGCCGTCCTGGCCGTCGGTCGCACTGGCAGTCCAACACTTTTGAACTTTTGAACATGAGCCAGCCAGCCAGCCGGCCAGCCAGCCCAGCGAGCCAAATCCTCAATCGACACAGCGCGCGCCGCCCCTCTGAGCCCAAAGTGTGTGATCGCCACCTGCTCACCAACCATCCTCCTGCTCACCAACCTCTTCCTCTGCGACCTCCGTTCTCACCCGGCCCTCGCTTCTTCACCTATTCACCACCACCACCTTCTTTTCGGCAACACAGGCGTCGGTTCCTTCTCCAGGTTCTTTCAGCCTAGTTCGCGTTCCTCCAAGTAAGCTGTAAGTTTCTTGATCCCAAGGCGAGCAACAACCCTGTTCACGATCAGGACCACCCGACGACTCGACAGCATCCGACACCAATCTAGGCGCAGCGCGACACTTCACCACGATTCGAAGCAAGATCTACACGCGCACCCCCCCTTGGCATCCTTCCTGATGCATAATCGGTAGCTGCAGTGATGCCGTTGAGGATCATCCCGCTCGCAAATCACGCGTCATCGAGAGAGCATGCTGCCCATACTACACTTGCTGGAAGCGATGCCGACGTGTCACGTCAATAGAGGATCGAGGAAGCATGCTTGATTGCGCAGGTGGAGCCACAAGGTCCATCCATGGCAGGCAGGTGCTGGAACCAGACTTCAGCTTGCACAGTGACATGCGCAAAAGGTGTCGCGCCCTTTCCCGGTCGCCAGCAACAATGCACCTACCTTCCGACAACGCAATAGTCTCGTGCGATCGTTCGACATTTCGTAACATCGATCGACGGCCTGCTCGTCCGGACTCCTTATGACTGTATCTGAAAAGACAGACATGACTGACTTTCCTCCATCTCCGTCGTTTGCGCGCGTTTCCAGTCATCAAACGAATCAGGATCCATATTCGACCTACCTTCTAACCTTTCTTCAAGATGCGTGAGATTGGTGAGTCGCATTGTCACCCGCATATGGTCTTTCTTTTAGCATGCATCAATTCGCTAACACTTGCTATCTTTGCACCCGCCACGACTCTCAACCACCGTCCAACGTCTCCTCCATCTGCACTGCTCCCATGCTATCCTTGTCACCGTCCCGAACCTGATCTATGATGTCGCCAAACCATTTCGCCCCCAACAGTCCACCTTCAGACCGGTCAGTGTGGTAACCAGGTTGGTACCAAGTTCTGGGAAGTGCTCTCGGACGAGCACGGCATCGACCACAACGGTAACTACATCGGCACCAGCGACGACCAGCTCGCCCGTATCAATGTCTACTACAACGAGGCCAGCGGCAACAAGTACGTGCCTCGTGCCGTGCTCGTCGATTTGGAGCCCGGTACCATGGACTCGACTCGTTCGGGCCCCCTCGGTGGTCTCTTCCGCCCCGACAACTACGTGTTTGGTCAGTCCGGTGCCGGTAACAACTGGGCCAAGGGTCACTACACTGAAGGTGCCGAGCTCGTCGACTCGGTCCTCGACGTCATCCGCAAGGAGGCCGAGAACTGTGACATGCTCCAAGGTTTCCAGATCACCCACTCGCTTGGTGGTGGTACCGGTGCCGGTATGGGTACCCTCCTCATCTCCAAGATCCGCGAGGAGTACCCCGACCGAATGATGGCCACCTTCTCGGTCCTCCCCTCGCCCAAGGTGTCGGACACGGTCGTCGAGCCCTACAACGCTACCCTCTCGGTGCACCAGCTCGTCGAGAACTCGGACGAGACCTTCTGTATCGACAACGAGGCGCTGTACAACATCTGCTTCAAGACGCTCAAGCTCAATGCTCCCACCTACGGTGACCTCAACCACCTCGTCTCGCTGGTCATGTCCGGTGTCACCACCTGCCTGCGATTCCCCGGTCAGCTCAACTCGGACTTGCGCAAGCTCGCCGTCAACATGGTTCCCTTCCCGCGTCTCCACTTCTTCATGGTCGGCTTCTCTCCGCTCACGGCACGTGGCTCGCAGTCGTACCGTGCTGTGACCATCCCCGAGATCACCCAGCAGGCGTTCGACAACAAGAACATGATGACTGCCTGCGACACGCGCCTCGGTCGCTACCTCACGTGCGCCGCGTACTTCCGTGGCAAGGTCTCGATGAAGGACGTCGAGGACCAGATGCAAAGCTTCCAGCAGAAGCACTCTACGCAGTTCGTCGAGTGGATCCCCAACAACGTGCAGACGGCGCAGTGTGACATTCCTCCTCGTGGTCTCAAGATGTCGGTGACCTTTATCGGCAACTCGACAGCGATCCAGGATGTGTTCAAGCGTATTTCGGAGCAGTTCTCGGCCATGTTCAAGCGCAAGGCCTTCTTGCACTGGTACACGGGTGAGGGTATGGACGAGATGGAGTTCACCGAGGCCGAGTCGAACTTGCAGGACTTGATCGCCGAGTACCAGCAGTACCAGGACGCTTCTGCTCTGGACGAGGACATTGAGGGCGAGTACCTTGAGGAGGAGGAGCTCGTCCAGGAGTAAACTCGAGGAGCCCTTGTTGGACGGGCGAGACAGCGGTCCGCAACGACAACAGACCGGACGGGTCTCGATGCTGTGCTCTGTTCTGGCTCACAGCGCAGGGCCGGGTCGAGACGAGGTGTCGGACTGCTGATTGGTGCGTACCGCGCAGCTTGGCCAGACTTTCTTCTTCTGATTGCCCTTTTTTGATATCAAGTGAGCGTTGTAAGCTCTGTTGTTTGCCCTTTGAAATTCCCCAGATTCTAAGATATGCTCTTGCGTGTGACTGGGCCAGCGTGTGGGTGTCGTAGATGTCAAGTGTGAGCAGGGTACGAGGGCGTCCGGTACGCATTTTGCGGAGGGAGGAGGGAAGCGTAATCTAACAGTGAAAGGCAGCGGTCGCATCGTACTTCCGCCGTGTTCACAACGAGCAAGGGCGAGCAGAAGGAGCAGAAGGAGAACGTGAGCACGTCGGTTCGACCATACACGAGAACGGCGCAAGAGAGCATGCATGGTTTGAGGCTGGCGGTTCCCAATTTGCGGGGAAAGCTGGAAGCGGTGACCAGTCAGTTACTCGAAGCTCTGACGAAGATCTTTTCTTGACGACGGCGCTTTCACACCCTAAAAAACAAAAGGTTTGGGTGGGGGTGGATTTCTTCCTTTTGTGGTTCCCCAGATTCTGGACTCCCTGACAATCACTCACACACACTCACTCTCCATCGGCTCCTCACTGCAGCATTACGGATGCAACGTTGCGCGTCTCTACCTCTGTCAGCTACGAAGCTTTTTGGTTTGAGCAACTCATAGCTGATACTCTGCGGAAGGAAAGAGGCGAGCGGTGCAGTGTGTGTCGTTAGCTTGTCTCGTCACGAAGCGAGAAGAGGCGGAAAAGCCCGGCGTCGATGATGATCCACCTCGTGCATCCAAATCTCGTACCGGCACGAAGCGACACAGCAGAGAGAAAAGAGAGAACGATTATGAGGTCACGCACTCTGCCGTGTGCAATCGGAGGGCAATTAGGAAAACAGCAGCTGTTTCGGCTAACCACACATTTGCACTGATGCACGCTTCGGGTAGTTTGGTGTGAGAGAGAGACTCAGCGCTACAGAGCTGCAGCCGCGTGCATTTCAATGTTTTAGCCCTTCCCAAGACAGGCCTGCAGAAAGTGGGCGCACGGCTCGCTTTCAAAAACGGGAAATTCAGGCTCAGAAGAGTCGGCTCTGCACCAGCGCCAAACAGCCCTCTCCACACACACTCTCTCCTGGGCAAATCGGTGACGGAATGACCGAACAGGCGTGTGTGTGCGTGACATTTGGATTCACGTTTCCTGAGCCGCTGCTCACTGCTCACTGCGTTCGTATTTGTCCCGCTCAAACTTCGTTCTTCCTCTTCATCCCAACTCCAACTCCTCCTCATCCTCATCCAGCAGCGCAGAGCCGTCGTCGTCGCACCAAGTGCAGCTCTGACCGAATTCGAGGCCATCACTGCTTGCAAGGCGGCTTGGTCACCTTCTCTGGCCTTCTGGTCTCTCGGTCCTCGTTATACCCCAGTTTCGCCCTCCGTCGGTGCTGCCACAGCCCACGCCGCTGTCCTCGTCACACCATCGCCATCGAGACCAAGCAAAAGCCTGAAGCCTGTCGAGTGCAGCTGTCTCTAGGTCCTCGGCGCCGATTTTGAACAAGCAGGACAGCCGTCCAAAGCTCGATCAACTCGGACGCTTCTTTCAGAGAGAGACGAGCGATTTCACACCGTACCTGCCTTCATAGTAAGCTAAGGAAGGATCACCTCCCAACATGTCGAAATCCGTAAGTAACGACTTGAGCATTTGGATGGAATTGCAATCCAGCGACAGGAGTCCGACTGACCTCTCTTTCGTGCCTATCCTTGTCTCGCCTCCTAGAGCAAATCCGAGCTCTACCTCAAAGAGCTTGACTCGGCACGTTTGCGTGGTAACTGGCTCAGCGAACAGCCAAGCCAGTCCGGCAAGCCGCTGCCTTGGAGCGAGCTTCTCCGCAAGTTTTCCAAGCACAACCCGGACAAGCCTTGTAGGTGCCAACCTTGCCCGCTTTCGCTCAGCCTGGCTCATCTTCATACGAGTACTGACACCTCGCACTCTTCTGCGAACCCCCTTTTACAGCCCTAGGAGCACTTGCAACGCTCGAGCACGAGCTCAAGGCTGCCTTCCACAACTTCTACGCCGACTCAAACTACACCGATGCCTCCCATCTGGACGACTACAAAGTGTATCCGCAGGCGGGCGATGCTACTCTCTTCCCACCAGTCATGCAGCCCGGTGCAGAGGGCGTCGGCTGGTCTACACAAGGCGTCGCTCAGATCGCCGACCGCGTCCTCGAGTACGGCGACAGCGCCAATCGTCTCGCCGCAATCTCTTTGCGCGCCTTGGCGTTCTTCGTGCTCGGCCGCGACGACGAGGCGGTCGACATTTTGCATCGCGAAAAGTTCATGGAGTCGGCCGGCGAATCCGCCATCGCGCCTGAAATGCACAACGCCGCGCTCACTGGCCTCGTCATCCAAGGATTCACCATCTACGGAATGGCCAACGAGCGACTCCTCTATTCCAAGAACGAGCCTGGATATGCGCCCTTTGCGCTTGCCGGGTTCGCCAGAGCCATCGAGTTACACGAGATGGTGCGTGGCGGCAAAAAGGCCAATGCGCTTCGTGGTCTGCAAGCCGACGAGATCGAGAGGTGGGCCGAGGTGGCCCTCTACCGCAATGCGCTCCTCTCGATTCGCGCAGGCGAGCCCGTACAAAGCCTCAACGCCCTTCGATCCTACCAGGCACACGCCAGTCGCTGGCACAACGAGTTCCGTCTTCCGCAGCGAAACGTCATCCATCGCTACTACCTGCGCGTCCTCAACCGATCCGCCGAACTAGGCACCTACGCCGATCCACCAGAGCTGCCTCCGCCCAGCCGCGATGACTGGCGAAGCAAGGCGTATCAGCTCACCGTCGTGGCCACCGTCGCCGCGCGCGTCCAGATTCGAGACTACGAGTCGGAGCGCCTTCACCGCGACCCTGCCGCCAAGCGCATTGCTCCTACCTTCTCTTCGCAGCGCGTCACATCACGCACCGTCTCGACGCGCCGACCCAAGGTCTACCGCGAGCTGCGTCCTCCTTCCGTGTCGTGGTCCAATGAGTCGCTCACAGCGCAGAAAGCCGCCTTCAACTCGCTCCAAAAGTCGACCGCGTTTCCCAAAGCGAACCACATCAACGACGAGGTGCTCGACTTTGCTGACGAGATGATCAAGGCGTGGGAGATCAACGGAGAACTCGGAGGCGAACAGGCGGACGATGCTGCCGAGATCTTGCATGGCCTTGTCGAGCTCACCTTCCACTCGCAGCGCATCGCACGCTACCTGGTCACGCTCCTCTTTGCCGCTGAGTGCTTCGATGAAGCTAAGCGTGCTTTGCAGGCCTACGCGCAGCTTGTAGAAAAGGCGAGGGAAGCCGACGCGAGCGCCGAGACCAACGCTTCTGGCAGCAAGGCAGAAGTCAAGGAGAATGGCGAGGCTCAGGCCGAGAAACCGCAGGAACAGCAGCAGGCCAACGGCAACAAGACGACATCTTCAAAGGATCACGATAGCGATGAGGTCTACGCAAGCACGCTCGCTCACGGTGCCTACCTCGTCGGACGTCACTGCAATGACTTTACGCTTGCAGACAAGATGGCCACAAAGGCGCTCGCAGTGGCTCTCGACGACAAGGGCCAGTACAAATCTACTCTGCAGCACAACACGATCTTGCTGGCCCGTCTGAAGCGTGTTAGCGGCTACGCCAAAGCCGGTTTGGCGATCGAGCTAGCGGATCCTGTGCGAAGGCCGGTTTTGCAGTCGGAGGCCCTCGCCGACCTCACCGCGGCCGTGCAGCTGGACAGCCAATCCTCGGAGGCTTTCTACCAGCTCGCCTTCTTGCAGGCTGAGCTGCGCGATGTACACTCTGCCTTGCAGTCGGCTCGCAAAGCGGTCGAGCTTGAGCCGGCAGACGTCGAATCGTGGCACCTGCTGGTGCTGCTGCTGTCGGCGCAGAAAAAGTACAAGGACGCATTCAAAATTGCCGAAGTGGCGCTCGACGAGTGCGAAAAGGACGACAGCGGAACCAGTACAGGCGCTGCCAACGGTTCGTCACCAGCCAACTTTGCAGGCTCTCAGCTGCTGAGCGTCGACTACCCACCTCGGCCGTTGGAGAGGAACGAGTCGATCTTGCGGCTCATGGTGACGTACAATGCGTTGGAAGAGCTCAACGACGGAGTCGAAAGTGCGATTGCTGGACAAAAGGAGCTCTTCTCGTACTTCCACCGCGTGTTCCCGTACGCAGCAGCGGCAGCAGCTTCAGCCTCGGCTTCGTCAGCCGGTGGAGTTGGAGCCGGGGTGGGAGCCGACAACCCACGCACATCCAAGGACTTGGGCGGCTTGCGACGATATGGCTCGCTCGCCGCGGTTGGTGGGGGTGACAACAGCAACGACACTGTGCTAGCTCGGTCGCAAACGACGGCGAGTCGAGTACGATCGTACGCCCAGAGGTCGGCGAGCGGTGCCGGCGGCACACAGAAGAGCAACGCGGCCATCTTGCCAGGCATGCAGTTTGGCGGCGAAGACGACGACCTGTCGGAATCGGGAGCTGAGCGTAAGATGCAGCATCTCAAGAGGCAATCGGTCACTCTGGCCAAGATTTGGTTACAGTCGGCGGCGAGCTTCCGACGTGCTGGTCAGCTCAAGGAGAGCCGATCTGCGATCCAGGAGGCTGAGCGTCTGCAGCCGGGACTGGCGGACGTGTGGGTTCAGCTGTCGCTGTACTTTGCTAAGAACGGATCGAATCGTCTGGCGGTGGATTCGCTGTACAAGGCGCTGGCGTGTTCGAGCACGGACATTGCTGCGTCGGTGCACCTGGCACGTCTCTTCCTCGCCGATCCCGAGCTCAAGCCCAAGCGCCACGCTGATGTCGTGCACCCAGGGCCCGCCGCCACGGCGCCGGTCGCGGTCAAGCACAACTACGAGTCGTCCGCCGAGGCGACGCTGAGCGCCAAGGCGCAGGATCTGTCTTCGGTGAGCTTGGCCGAGGGTCTGTTGACGACCACCACCAAAGGACCGGGTTGGGACTCGAGCGAGGCCTGGCTCTTCCTGGGCCAGGCGGTGCAGAGGAGTCAAAGGGCACAGCGGGCGAGGGAATGCTTCGAGTATGCGCTCCAGCTGGAAAACACCAAACCTGTCCGTCCGCTTACCACTGCTTTGTTGCGATGAGCGGGGTCAAACACATCTGTCATTCTTTTAGTGTTCCAGAAATAATACCTTGTCCTACTCTGATTGTTCTCATCTATGGTGTGCAAGAGTGAACGCGATGCGAAAGAGTAGAGCTCTCAGAAGTTGAGACAGCTTGTCCAAGTCGACGAGGGAGCTGAGAGGCAAGGGCGAGCCTGAGCAGCCAATCGATGCTCTTCTCTGCTTCTGCGGGGGGATGCAATGCGGGGCATAACTGCGCACGACTGCAGCAGCCGAAGCAGCAACAGCAGCAGCAGCACGCAGAGCAACCCTTTTTGGTTGAAATTCGAGCGTGTTGAATTTCACCGCTCTGAGGAGAAATGACGGAATTGCAACGAGGCTGCAAGGTTGCAACTGCACACAGACCAGTTCAAGCCACCAAAAAGCTGCGTCAGAGCGGCAAGGCGGAGAAAGAGAGAGAGTCACACAATCAACGTCGAGAAGCGGAGTCGGGTGAATGTAGTCACTCGACCTTCGTTCTACCATCTCTCAAATAATTATCCACACCACATTCATCTCCCTATCCCCTTCCATTTCTCGACGGTACACGAAAGGAACATACAGCTCGTCCGCTTGCTTGCGCTTCAATCTCGCTTCTGGACGGTGCGCGGACATCGCCTCGCTGAGCTGCTTCGCTCGTTCCCATCGACATTGCAGCCTTTCCAGGTCCATAACTTGCTACGACCAATTCGTCAACGATTCGCTCGACTCTGATAGTCCCAGCTCGACACTGCAATCTTCTGCCGTTCAACGAAGCAGCAACCTCGCGAGCTAACATCCGGGTGCTAGCATCGACTCGGCATGCACAGCACACATCGGCCAATCTACTCAGTTTGGAACCGCAACACTTGAGTCTTCTCGCAGTTGATACTAGAATTCATCATCTGCGACGTGCAGTGTAGCACCGCCGCATTATCACAATGTCCGGCAGAGAAGCTTCTGCCAGTTCGCGGCGCCAGCCCTCGGACCACCTGGATGTAGCAGCCGGCTCATCTTCTCGCTCCTCGAGTCGCCAGCCATCTCGCTCCGGATCAAGGCATCGCAGCGAAAAGTCAGCAAAGCAGCCCGTACGCATCGGGCAATACATCTTGCAGCAGACGCTGGGAGCGGGATCGTTCGGTAAAGTCAAGCTGGCAACCCACGCTCTCACGGGTCACCGCGTCGCGATGAAGATCATCAACCGTCGCAAGATCTCGAGTCTCGACATGGGCGGCCGCGTAAAGCGTGAGATCCAGTATCTCAAGCTGCTTCGACACCCCCACATTATCAAGCTGTACGAGGTCATCACCACACCCAACGACATCATCATGGTGATCGAGTACGCAGGTGGCGAGCTCTTCCAGTACATTGTCGATCGTGGCCGCATGCCTGAACATGAAGCGAGGCGATTCTTCCAGCAGGTCATCTGTGCCATGGAGTACTGCCATCGACACAAGATCGTCCATCGCGATCTCAAACCGGAGAACTTGCTGTTGGACGAGTACCTCAACGTCAAGATCGGCGACTTTGGTCTGTCCAACATCATGACCGACGGTGATTTTCTCAAGACCAGTTGCGGGAGTCCCAACTACGCCGCGCCAGAGGTGATCTCAGGCAGGCTGTATGCCGGACCCGAGATCGATATCTGGTCGTGCGGTGTCATCTTGTACGTCATGCTGTGTGGCAGGCTGCCCTTCGACGACGAGTACATCCCTACACTGTTCAAGAAGATCAACAACGGTATCTACACGCTTCCGAGCTACCTCTCGCAGGAAGCGAGGCATCTGCTCAGCCAGATGCTCATCGTCGATCCGGTCAAGAGGATCACGATCCAGGAGATCAGGCAGCATCCGTGGTTCAACGTCGATCTGCCGGCGTACCTCAGGCCTCTGCCGCCGACGCCTGCGGCTGAGAATCGAGGCTTCGACTTCGGCATGACGGCTTCGCCCGCCGATACGGGATCACCGGCTGATGTAACATCGCCGACCAATTCGAGCTCGGCGGCCAACAGCGGTGCGTCTTCGCAGACCTCGGCACCAGCTAGTAGACCGGGTAGTCAGCCGATCGCCGCCGGCGATCTGGGGATGATCGAGGACGACATCGTCGATGAGCTGGTCGGCAAGATGGTGGGCTTCAATCGGGATGAGCTGATGCACCACCTCTTGGAGAAGGGCGACAACCAGGTCAAGGTAGCGTATCAGCTGGTGCGCGATCATCGACGCATGCTGCAGATCCACCATATGGAGGACGCGCACGGTATGGAGATGTTCCTGGCACAGAGCCCGCCTGCGTGGAACGAAGGGTTGGAGGGCTTCATGGGTCGATCGACCAGCATCAAGCGCAAGAACCGGGACAAGGATGCCGCAGCTTCGGCGGTTGCATCAAACAAGGAGCAGGTTCCGCCGTTGCCGCCATCGGCACAGTCGCAGGCACAGGCGCATGCGCAGGCTCAGGCACAGGTGGCGGCGGCAGGTGTGGGCGAAGACGAGGGGGATTCGTTCATGGCCGATGCCGCAGATGCGGATCCATCGGACGACGGGAATGAGACGCTGGCGAGTGATGAGGAGGATGTGCTGACCGACGACGATGGCCAGCTGACGGACGTGGAGGATGGGGCGGGGGACAGGATGGTCAGGATTGCGGTGCTCGAAACGTCGCTGCCAGGGTATCTGCGGGCGAGGGAGGCGGAGAGGTTGGCGACACCGTCTGCGGAAAAGACATCGTGGCCGGCGTGCACGCCCATCTCTGGTGCTCCGACGCCGGCTCTGCCGCCGGCGTCGACGGCGCAGATCCACAAGAAGCCGCGCTCGCGATGGCATTTCGGCATCCGATCGCGCAGTCCACCGATGGAGATCATGCTCGAGCTGTACCGCACGCTGCAGTCGCTGGGGATGGAGTGGAGGGCAAAGCCGGTGGCCAAGCGGGGCAAGGACCGCGAATCCGACGGGGCGGCAGCAGCAGCAGCGGGGGGCGAGGCGCAGGACAAGGGGCAGGACGGAGGAAGTTCGGCGGCCAGCAAGGGCGAAGAGCTGTTCTTCCTAGAGACGCGCTGGAAGGTAGGGCATGTGCTTGTGCGCATGGATTTGCAGCTGTATCACGTGGATGCTACGAACTACCTGGTCGATTTCCGCAACGTCGGGTACACGAAGCTGGAAACTCAAGGGGAAGGTAGCGGAGCAGCGGAGGAAGCAGACGCCGAGGTGGGTCAACTGGAAGCAGCGTTCGACAAAGCCATGATCGAGACGCAGCAGGCGTTGCGAGACGGACAGCACGCCGGAGCGCAGCACCGGTTCGACGGGACGAGGATCAAGCCGAGCCTGGCACCGGCGGTTCCGGCGGGACGCAAGGAGGTCAACAGTCCGTTCTTGTTTTTGGAGTGTGCTACGCGGTTGATCGTCGAGCTGGCTGGAGGGGCGTAGTGGAAAGGCAAGGAAGGTCAGTGTATTGTGTTTGAAGTGAATTGATACCCTCGAGTGTACTACAGTGTGATGTGGGGGAGGGGATGTGCGAACAGCGTCGAGGATGAGAGAGTGGAAGACCCTGGATCGGGATCGGGCGAGAGAGAGAGATGTGGTGTGTGTGAACCGTGCAGGATATGCGGCCTGACGAGAGGCAGCAGAGCGACGCATGTGGAATGGCGGATTGCGCTCCAATCTTGATCTTGCAATTCCCGTTGCACCGAAAAATGCAAAATGCCAAGACTGCGTCATTTTGGTGCTATTTGCAGCACATGAACACAGCCCAGCCCGCATGACTGCAGCCACACTTGCCTACGCAACCGCGGTCGAGCCAGAGAGAGAGCCAAGGCGCAGATCAGAAAGTGTGACGTTTTCGCTTCCTCGTGCCTCGTGCCTCGTGCAGCGCAGTCAATCCCAACTTGGTGCGATCTTGGCGCTCGAAGGGAGAACGTTCCGAGTGTGGGTTGCAGTCCGATGCAGGGCGTCAGACTAACGTCTTTTGACAACGGTTCCACCCTCCCGTCAGCTTTCCTTCCAACCACGAACAGCAACGACCTTCAAGATGCCGGCCAACGAACGAACACCTCTTGTCGGCGGAAACGAAAACGGCCTTCCCAGCCACAACGGCAGTGGCGGTGATGGACACTCGCAGCCCAACATCGTCACCTCGCTCTGGTGGATCCTGACGTGCTCCTGGATCAACGTCTTTCTCGTCTTTGTGCCGCTCGGCATCGTCGCCGAGCACCTGCACTGGCCCGCCATCTGGATCTTCTCGCTCAACTTCCTGGCCATCATCCCGCTCGCCAAGATCCTCGGCGATGCCACCGAGCAGGTGTCGCTGCGTCTGGGTCAGACGCTGGGTGGACTGCTCAATGCTACGTTCGGCAACGCTGTCGAGCTGATCGTCGGTATCGTGGCGCTGATTCAGGGTCAGTTGAGGATCGTTCAGACTAGCCTCATCGGTTCGATCCTGAGCAACATCCTGCTGGTGTTGGGTATGAGCTTTGTCGCCGGTGGACTGTTTAGGAGCGAAAACACGTTCCAGCAGACGGCGGCGCAGGCGAGCGGGTCCATCATGACGCTCGGTTGCATCACGCTGGCCATTCCGGCGGCGTACCACATGTCGGTCAAGTCGAGCGCCGCGCTCGCCGGCAACTTTGAAAAGCTCGCTGTCCTCAACACCCCCATCGTGCACGGAGAGGAGGATCGCACCGGTCTGCTGTTCATCTCGCGCGGTACGTCGTTGATCCTGGTGGGAATCTACGTGCTGTACCTCGTTTTCCAGCTCAAGACGCACGCATTCCTCTACGAAGCCGAGGAGGAAGACGACGAGGAAGAGGAGGCCAAGATGTCCCCTCTCGCCGCTATGATCGCGCTCGCCGGCGTGACCGTCCTCACCGCGTTCAACGCCGACTACCTCGTCGGCGCCATCGACGAAGTCGCCAACGAGTACCACATCCCCAAAGCCTTCATCGGAACCATCCTGCTGCCGATCGTCGGCAACATGGCCGAACACCTCACCGCCGTCTGGATGGCCAGCAAGGGCAAGATGGAGATCAGCCTGGGCATCGCCATCGGCTCGTCGATCCAGATCAGCGTCGGCATGATCCCCATCCTCGTCCTCGTCGGCTGGGCGATCAAGCAGCCGCTCACGCTGTACTTTGAGACCTTCGAGACGGTGATCCTTGTCGCGGCGGTGTTTCTGGTCAACACGCTGGTGCAGGATGGAAAGAGCAATTATATGGAGGGTGCTATGCTGTGCAGTCTTTATGCGGTCGCTGCGTTGAGCTTCTGGGTTTCGCCTGGGGCGTAGGGTGAAAAAGGTGGGGGGGTGGTTGCTGTAGATATTGCAGGAAGACGGAAGTTGGAGGGGAAGGAAGGTGCGGTCGATTTGTAAGCTCGCGATGTCGAGCGTCTCGTTCTTACACGGGAAATGCCAACTCCTTCACACTCGTACACACGCCACGACAATATCGACTGTGGGAATATAGTTTTCATTCTTGACTTGGGGGGTCTTTCGTCATCTTTCGCCGCCTCGTCGTGTGCTATTCTATCGGCTCCTCTGCACGGTCGGTCAATCTCTTGTGCTTCGTCTGGTGGTAGTGGGCAATTCGTCACGCACCGGTGAGTTAGGTGGTGCTCTAGTGCCGGTATCTTGACCGGCGTTGGAGGATTCGCTGCGGTAGAGTCGCTGTCGGATTTCTTCTTTGAGTTGTTCGAGTTGCCAGCGTTGTTCTTCTTCTTCGTGGAAGGTGAGGCGGCGACGGGTGGTGGAGAGGCGTGGGAAGGTGGTGGCGGGTGCGGAGTCGCTACGACCGATGCGGGCGGGAAGAGGCGCAGGGAGGGGGAGTAGTGGGGGAGGAGAGGGAGGGGTGAACGGCGTGTCGAATGAGGGCGAGAGGGCTGATGGGTGGAAGGTTTCAAAGGATGCGGTGGGAGGGATGTGGTCCGGGATGGCGGGAAGGGCGTGAAGCATTTCGTCGAGTGAAGCTAAAGAGTCTTGGATCGGGGGGAAGTTGTGTGGAACGGGAGCGGCGAGGACAATGGTGGTGGAGAACAGGATGATGAGAACAAGGATTTTGCTCATCGTTGCCAACGATGGTGGATGAGGATGGCGAGGAGGATCGTGACGCGTCGTGACAAGGGTCGACATGTCGACGAGTCATAAAAACTGTTCGCTCCTGAATTTTGTGGGAACTCTCGCACCCAATATCAGGGGGGTTGGTTCCTCGTATCCGCCTTCTTATAACCCTCCCTCCTCCTGTCATTCATCCAAGCCAACCACCAAACTTCTCCCGACCGAACGCTCGATTCCCCTTTACAACAGCTGCCCGGTTGTTACTCTTGCTACACAAATTTGTTCGGGTCACACGACCAACAACCCGTCCGTCGGATATTCGGATGAAACGCACGACCGTGCCGCCACACATGTAATCAACATCCGTGTGTGCCTGGGCAAATAACCGGCTATATGAGTAACGGCGGTGATTCCGGCGAGTCGGGAGAGTCTCGGGTTGTCTCGCCTGAACGAGACGGCTTCGAGTGACCTACCGGGTGGGGGAGAAAACGCAGATGAAGTTGCGTTGGAAGGAACGATGCCAGGTGTGTGCAATGCCAACGAGGAAAGGGATGGCAAGGGAGGCAGTTGCACCACGGTAAGAGAGGGATGGCTTAGGTTAGGTCCCAAATCAATTGCACGTCCGTCACCGATGCTTGGCGATGGGCACGACTCAGTCTGTCTGTCTGTCTGTCTTAGCGGCTGCCTGGAAGCGATCTTTGTATCTGTGCTTCGCTTCAGAGGGGAGGTATCCGCCACTCGGCGAGAAGCGAACGAATAACCGTAAGGAGCGCTGCTCTCGCATCCATTGAGTGGGTCAGTCATCGACGTCTCGAAAACTCGAAATCTTTCATTTCTGCACGCACACACCGAGACGTTTCAGTTAACAGCCGGAAATCTGGCTATGAGCAAACGCCTTTCTTGGCAACGATGAGAGTGATCAGAGCGGCTTTGGGATGGTTTGATGCAAGTTGGCAAGATCGGAGAATGCCGAGATGAAGGGGAATTGGGAAGAGTTGCCGACAGAGAAAAAAACGGACGATCGAGGTTCGGTTCAGAGCATTGAGTACAAATGCTCACTTGGACACTTTGTGAGCAGCGGGAGATGGCTGAAGCGTTGGTGTGCGTGTTGTATCGCCGACGACGAGCTTAGTGGCGCACTTTTTGGTGTACACATACAGTAACGATCGCTCGGCGATCTGCTGTCCACCCCATCTCGATCTCGCTCTCACCCCAACACACGTCGATAGTACTCCACCGCGCTCCTCAACAACCCCGTATCATCCGTGAAGAGCATCCTCGGCCATTCCCCCGCGCCTCTCTGCGCCTTCACCCACGTCTGTCTATCCAGCGCCTCCACGGCATTCTCCAGCTCCACCCTCGCCGCGTCCGCGTTCACACCGAGGGACTCGATCCTGGCCAACCTAGCAGCTGGGTACGGTCCGTGCCGAGAGAAATCCCAGGGGGTACCCCAAGCAAGGCGCATTCCGGGATCGATGCGAGAGGGAAACCGGTGCGAAGAGCGGAGGGTGTTGATGTGGGAGAGGACGGAGAGGTGGTGCGAGGTGGAAGGGTGGGAGGTGGAGAGTGCAGCAAAAAGGGATCGCATCTGGGATGAGGCGGAGAGGTACGAATTGGGAGAGCGCGGGGTGGCGTGGATGCGGGAAAGCAGGGCGGACTGGTGTTGCAGGTAGAAGGTGGTGAGCGAAGAGCGTTCATCGGAGAACGAAGGGTCTAGAGGAATCGCAGGAACAAGTGGTGCGGCGATTGGTTGAGGATCGAGTTGAACAGATGGAGGTGCGGGGTGGGCGCCGCAGAGCAACATCAGAGATAGGAAGAGAAGCAAGCTTGGTAATAATGTCGATGACATCGTGTTGTCTATCCAGGATTGAGTCCAGCTTGAGTCCAGCTTGAGTCGAGCGCTCGGACGTGGAAGAGGGTCAACATGAGCTTGTGCGAGTTTGCGTTTCTTTATGATGTTTACGACGGACGACGATCACCCGCGAGCAAAAGTTTCATGAGCACAAACTGGAATGCGCTTTTTCGATTGGTGCCGAGCTGGAGAGTCCTCACCTTGCTCCTTCTGGGCTTTGGACCATGATCTCTACCCACCAACCAACGCAGATCTGCAAAGTACAGTATGTGCCTCTAGCAGTCATCATTTGTCTGCGGTTGCTGCGTGCTGCGCCTTGGCAAAACAACCCACAAACCAACACATCCTCCCATCCGACCAATTTCACCTCATCGCACGTTCATCCCACACATTACTTGAACAACCCTGTACTGTAAGCTCGCATTCTATTATTGCATGAACAGTACTGTATACGCTCGCGTATGGGTATCAAAACATCCTCAACCAACGAGCGGACCAACCTTTACAGTCTCTCTCCGCTTTCTCGTCTTTTCCTTCTCCTCCTGTCTCCACACTTTGTTCGCCTTCTTGACCCGATCCTTCCATCTTCCCTTTGCGCCGTGCAGCAGCCTGGTGAGAACGATTGACGCCTGACCTTTTGTCAGCTGCGAGGTGGAATCTAGTGCTTTGCGTTTCGGTTTCCCTCCACCCTCTTCCTCCGTAGAATGGGCGACGCCTTTGGATAGGCCGAGACGTTTTTCGACGAGCTTTCGTTGTGAATCGGTCGCGCGCGTGCTGCGCCACGCAGCTCGGCGGTTGAGCATGGCGAACAGCTGGGGTGAGTTGCGCAGAACGGATTTCTGGACGTACAGATCTGATCCGCGAACAGCCTGTTCGAGTGTGGGGGAGAAGAGGATGTGTCGTGGACGACGGTAGGGTGACTCACCGGCGAACTTGCCGCGGTTAGCGCGGAAGCCGGAGGAGGCAGCACGACCAGAGGCAGCGGCTGCTTCGTCGGCGTCCGAGTTGGTCGGTGTAAACCAGGATGTCCACTCCGGCTTTTCCACATCCTCCTCTGCAGTGGGTTCGGAGTTGCGTTCGACGGTGACAAAGCCATAGCGTGGCACGTCGAGGATGTACGTCTGTCCTCCACAGTCGACCCACGCGTTGGGAGACATTATCTCGACCACGCTCGATCGGGACAGCATGGCTTGTTGGAGCTGATACGGATCTTCGTAGTCGATGTAGGTGATCTTCGTTGGATCCGCGAGAGAGATTCCGAACGGATCCTGGGCGTTTTCGACGTCTGAAGGAGCGAAACCTTCTGCTTCGTGTGATCGTTCCAGAAGGCCTTCTGCTGACTCGTCTTCGATGATGTCATCCGCATCGAGTCCGAACAACGTCGGTGTGCAGACGACGCCCTTTTCGATGTTTCCGACAATGTCGAGCACCAAACAGTCCTTCTTGCTCGTCTTGGGCGACAGTCGCAACCCACGTCCGATCATCTGTGAAAACAGGTTCCTCGAGCGAGTCGGTCTAGCCAACAGCACGCAGTCGATCGCAGGAACGTCGGCACCCTCGGTCAAGATCGCACAATTGACGAGCACGGGGTAGACGCCGTTTCGAAAATCCTCTAGCAGCTGACGACGTTCGAGCATGGGTGTACCCCCGTGCAGGTATCGCGCGTCGATACCTGCTTCTCGAAAGGTAGAGGTGAGGTCTTGAACGTGTTCGATGTTGACGGCGAATATGAGGGTGGAACGACGACGGGTGTGTGCGCGATCGATCCATGCTTTGAGGATGACTCTGTTGACCACCTCGGTGTTGACGACGGAAGCGAGGGAGGAGGTGGCGAAGTCCGAGTTGAGGTTGGAGATTTTGACCGAGGCGAGATCGATGTCGGTTCTGATCGAGGTGAAGCGAATAGGGCAGAGCCACTTGTCGCCGATCATCTCGAGAAAGTCTTTGTGGAATACGATGCGGTCGAATACTTTTCCCAAAGCTAGACCGTCGTGTCTGCTGAATGTTGCGGAGAAGCCGATCACCGGCACGCTTGCGGTGTCACTGCCGCTAGACTGATCTTGACGTTCGTCTGCGCTCAGTCCGATGAGCGAATCGAAATGCGATAAAACCTTGAGATACGATGGAGCAGCAGCATGGTGAGCCTCATCCACCACCACCGCCTTGAACCCATCCGGATCAAATTTGTCCAACCGCTGCTGACTCCGATTCAACGTCTGATACGTCGCCACCGTCACATCCGCCAGCCCGGAAGCTCTGTACTTGGATCCTTGTTCGATCTCGACCGACTTTTCAGGAAACATACTAGTGACGGCGTTGGCCGCTTGCAATGCGAGCTCGATCGAGTTGACGATGATGAGAACGCGATCGCCGCCGGTATCGGAGCGTGCAGGGAGACGATCGATGAGGTGGGTGAAGATGGTGGTCTTACCAGAGCCTGTGGGAGAAGAGACACCAATGCGAGTGACTCCACTCTCGAGTGTGGACAGACAGTCTTGAATGCATTCCTCCTGGTAAGGACGGAGCGAGAATGTGGATGCTGCAGAGTGCTTGATGGGCGGTATTGGTGGCGACAGCGAGTGTGGAGGAGATTGCTCTTCGGGAGATGTCCGAACAGTCGCGGTGCATGAGAGCGGACGTATTGATGGAGGAATCGAGATGAAGCTTTGGTTTGTCAACGTGATCCGCCTCGCACCAGCTGACGGAATGGCGCTCGCCAAACGCAGCGGCCGAGCGACTCCAATGCCGCTGAGGGCGCAGCTGCAAGCTCGCCGTGGTATTAGCCCCCTCATCTTCAATCTAGAAGGTCGTCAGCTCCGGATGTGCCGACAGTCCAAGGATCGTGGGGGTATCGTCGGGACCATCCGATATGGATGAGTGAACACAAGAGTGCGGTTTTGCTTTCCGCTGCATTTGGAAGATTTCGCTGTGCATTTGCAACCGCAGCCTCCACCTTAAGCAGTTCCAAAAAGGGTCCACGTCGAAAAGTAAAGCGCGGAAGTCGGCGTTGCGGTTTAACGAGACGCGCTTGCGGAGAAGCAAGTCGCGTTGATTGGCAAAAAGAACAACACAACCCTGCAGCTCGACTTGGTGGTCGACATCATCCATCGCGACAACGGCCACCACCCCCGCAGAACAAAGACTCACATCGTAGCACTACGGAACAGCCACCTTCATACTCGATCACAATGGAAGGAACGTCCTACCACGAGATGGCAGAGCTCCTTCGTCAAGCGGCACTCCAAGAAGCTGCATCGCGTGCCAAAACGCGTTCTCCACTCAACACCGAGCCCACCGCCAGCACATCTTCATCCTCAAAAGTGACAGCGGAAGCGGAAGTCGAAGCGGAAGAGCTGTTCGCAGTGTACGAAGATGAAAAGGCGAAGAACGATGCCCTAGCACGGACGATTGATGACAGGATGGAAGCGCTAGCAAACGCCAAATCGAGCAAAGCGGATCCAGTTGTCCAGGATGAAAAGAGGAAGTTGGAGATCGAATGGCAGCACTTGGAGTTTGCGATACGTCAGCTCGAAGAAGGTGAGCCTCGAGGCTGCTCTGGTCTTTGCTATCTTCGTCGTTGATGCTGACTACTGTTCTCATTTCACTTGACTTTATTGCGTGCGGCAGAAAAACGACATCTACCAGAACTCGATTCGTCGGCGGTTCTCGACATTCGCACACGAGCAGAGCTGCACGACCTCAACCTGCAATACTCTTCCGCGCTCTCTTCGCTTCGTTCAGATCTGGCCTCGGAACGCGACGCCCTGTCACGCGAAACGCAACTCCACTCCGATCTCGACATTGTTTCGGCTGGGTTGTCGAAACGTCTTGCACAGCTGCAACGCAAACGTCGACAGGATTTGACGAGCGAATCTTCCATTCGGTAAGTCCTTCTCCCCCCTAGTCATTTGATACCTCACCACTGGCCTGCTGTGAGACTGACAAAGCTGTTCTTCTCGCGTTGACTTGAGAAACAGCGAGCTGAACCGAAAGTTCAAACGGGAAGAACAGCGGTTCAAAGAGCTTCTCGCCCAACTCATCGACATGGGCACGTCCCTCTTCGGTTCCGACAATCGCAAAGTCGTGACGCTTCGACACTACCTCGACGAGTTCATGAACCAGGCTTGGGACAAACCCTTGGATCCTTGGGTCAGCTCGACAAAGTTGGCCATGAGAAGGACCGGCGGCGAAGTGGATGATGCCATGATCGAGTTTTTCGTCAGAGCCAACATCATCGTTCCTCATCCGAAGGACAGTAGACGATGGAGGTTGGTTGGATTTCATAAGCCGACGAGGGGGTGAGTGGTCGAGTGCGTCGAGGAGAGAGGAGGATGTGAATGTGATACCCCGTGGTTCTCTGTCAGTGGAGAGTGTGCGTGTGCTGTGCGTGCGGCCTTTCGCTGAAGCGGTTCGAGATTCAACGGAGACAAAAGCTCAACCTTCGGCTCGGTCTTGCCGAAGTTCGGAATGCTATCAAAGAAAGAAGCGATCCTGCCAGTCATCGAATTAAACAAAACGAGCCGAGAAAATCGACTCCAACTCTTCTCAAGCGAGCTGCACCAAGCGAAACTGGTACACACCTGTCGACAACCCGTTCCGTATTGTAACCCTTCCTCGCTAAACGGATATCTGACACTAAGCGCCACGTGTGACCCGACATGGCTTTTGCCACGAGGAACCTCTGCTACAACGATGCCTCTCGCAATACCTCGAAGCGAGATCACACAAGTATCTAGTACTCGCAAGATCCGGTTCCAGGTGGATCAAGTGTGGCAAGTTTTCAAATCCGAGGTGCACTCTGTTCGCTTCATATCAGAGCCACGCATCACGCCGAGTTTGATATCGCATCTTGGCTAGAACAGGAGGCGCAGGAAAGATGATGCATTGTACAAGATTTACAGCGGTCGCAACACACGAGTTCTGGCCGAAGCGCAGAGGCAGTACACGAGGACACGGAGCTAGACGAGCGATTCCACAGAGAAAGGAGGAGCGACTCCGACACTGTACGGGCGGAATCACCGAAGATATGTGATTTGCTCGTCGGTCGGAGCCCGCTGGCATGCCGAAGATTAGAGATAGAGACAGAGATATAGAGAGAAGAAAGCGGAAAGTAACTGGGTGTAGAGGAACAGTTCTTTAGCTGGAATTCTTTGCGAGAGGGCGACCGAGAAAGTGCACCGAACCCATTGCATCTAACGATTCTGCGATCTAGGATTCAGACACCTCAAGCTTGCTAGCGCGAGGTGGATAGGCAGTCGGGTGCTGGCTCCAGTAGCCTGCGTTTCGGTCGACAGAA
Source organism: Pseudozyma hubeiensis SY62 (assembly GCF_000403515.1). Taxonomy (NCBI): domain Eukaryota; kingdom Fungi; phylum Basidiomycota; class Ustilaginomycetes; order Ustilaginales; family Ustilaginaceae; genus Pseudozyma; species Pseudozyma hubeiensis. The sequence goes on from NW_012133842.1 coordinate 38,760, forward strand.
GGATCGGCATAGGATGTGGCTTGGGCAGGCACGTGGTCCTGCTTGGCGGGCCAGCCGTAGCCGTCCGCGTGAGCAGCAGTGACCTGGTGCGTCTCCGGATGGGTCTCGCCATGCGGTCCAGGGGCGAAAGGAGATGGGTTGGACCAGGTGCTGTCAGTGGTCGACGAGTGAGCCGTGACAGGCGTGGGCTGGTTCGAGAAGGGCATCGAGAAGGTGACACCGCCTGCGCTGCCAGAGCTCGAGTCGGTGCGGTGGTCGAGTGCGCCCATAGTGGCGTAGTAGGGATCGGTCGAGTTCATGTGACCATTCTGATGCTGCTCGGCGCCCATTTGAGCAAGAGCTGGGGCGATGCCGTTGGAGCCCTTCTCGGAGCTGCTGGCATCGATCGAGCCGCTCGAGCGCTCTTTCTTGGTGGACTTCTTCTTCTGAGGGCTGTCATCGTAATGGCAGTCGCGCTTGCCGATACGGCACTGCTTGCAAGGCGTGCCGTCCTGGCTACACTTGACCTTCCTCTTTCGGCAGACAAGGCAGCCAGTTCGGCTACGCTTGAACTTGGCTCTGCGGGCAGGACCGGGCCCAGAGAGATCGCCTTCGAGCATCATGCCGGGACCGAGGTGGGGCGCCATGCCGTAGCCCATGGCGGCAACAGCGTGGGCAGCGGTACCAGGGGCGCCATAGCCGTTCCCATAGGCGCGACCGCTGGCGGCCGAACTACTCATGGATCGGTAGCGAGGCGACATGGCAGACATGGCGTTTGCATCGTAGCTATAGCCGGGTTGCATGCCCGAATTGGCGCCGTAGGCCATGCGGTTATGGTCGTAGCCCTGCGGCGGCGCAGCAGAGACGGAAGCATGGCGGCCGTGAATGCTAGAAGAGGAATTGGCACCCCATGGCCAATGACGACCGGAAGATCCGGGCACCTGGTAATCAGCCGAGGCCAGGCCGGATTTGCCAAGCTGGGGCTGCGTGCGGATCGCCCGTTCGTCTAGCGAGAAGCGTCGGGCGTCTGCGGCCTGACCTTGTGCGTACCTGACCTGGGTGTGCAAAGGAGGGGACTGGTCGTAAAAGTGGCTTGCGGTAGAACCGCTGTCGATGCTGCTGCCCAAACCGACCTGGTCAAATTGACCATTGAGCGAATAGATGGATGCGTGTCGGCTTGCGGTCAAGCCGGGAGAAGAAGGAGCCCAGCCGCCGGTCACATCGTGGGGGGACGAGATGGAGGAGATCGAGTCCTGGCGGTGATGCGGCAATCCCATGTTGGAGGGATGCGAGAAGCTTCCACGATAGCCTGGCGGGGTAAAGAAGACAAAAAGATGCTCTCGCGGTTAGTCTCAGGCTTCACGACGCAACCGGAAGAGAGGTAAGCCAGCTTTTGAGGGAAGCTCAAGATGTACGGATACTCACTCGACATGGGCGAATGACCCTCGGCCATAGCGCCTGGCTGCGGATGGGCTGCAATTGCACCTGTACCGTATGTATCGTTGGATGCAGTATGCGTCGCCTCAAAGGGACGCGGCGCACGAGGCTCGTGGGAGTCTGTGGCAAAGACCTGCGCAGATCTATCTGGCAATGCACCGTAGTGCGCGGGGTAGTTGGTCTGCTCCATGTATGCGCTGTGAGTGAAAATGAGGATGACAATAGCGATAGAAAATGAGGGGGCATTGTCAGCATGTGCGGCAAAGCGAAAGGTCAAATGGAGCTTCTGACTTGGGCGTCGTGGCCGCTGCGCGCGCGAATACCGGCGATCTGGCAGATGTTGACAGACAGCGGTATGGCGGTGCTGCTTGCTATGCGGCTGTCGTATGCGAGGGCGGCCGACCCGCGTGCGTGGAAACTTACTTTGTGCTCATTTTTAATGTAAACTGATGCCGTCAAAGGGAAACGTGATTGGATCAGGCTTCGTGCTCGTCAATGGCAACGAAAGAGCAAATGTAGAGAAGAGTTTGTCGCGGATGATCCGATGATGCTGCGAATGCACGTTTCGATCGGAATTGAGCCGGCTGAGACGATTGTTGAGAACCGTGAGCGATTGTCGGAAGGGTGCTCGCGAGGGTGAGAGGTGCGACTACAAGCAGATGTCGTCAAGTTTGTTCTTGCGGAGGATGCGATGTTTTGGCACGTCTCGAGGTAGAAGGGAAGCAAGATCCAAGTGACGCGAGCTAGAAAGGGATGGTGATGGTGGTGGCGTGATCCGAAGAGGAAGAAGTGGTGGTCCGAGGCGTGGTGAAAAAGGGCGTGGCAAGCGAACGGGCGACGGGCGAGGACTCGGACAGCCAAAGGTGCGTATCCGTCGCAGAGGCGAGGTTACGCGAACGGACAAGGTGCCGTCAGACAGCTCGGTCCAAGCGTCTGGGCATGGCTGAGTGATAGAGAAAGTCCAGCCGACCAACGGTGACGTCCCAAAAAGGGCTCAGACAGGGATTAGGCGCCGCTCTTGCTCCGCTGCAGCAGATGGGTGTGGACGAGATCTCCACGCACTAGCGCTGGATCGCCAAGCCCAGCAGCACCAAAAGAATCACAGGGGGAAAATCAAGAGGCCGAACAGCAGGAAAGAGGTCACTGACTTGCGCCAACCGTGACAGCTCGTAGCGAGGGGAGATCGCAGGCAGCCACAGCAGCAATAAGCGGCGGCAGCAAACAACAAAGCAAGCAAGCAAGCAAGCAGCACCGGCAGCTCTGTGATAGAGTTCCGCCCTTTGCAAGTGACCGCTGATGCACGTTGTGGCGACTTGCCATTCATGTCTCACTGCGACGAAATGCAGCCGACAGCTTGACAAACGGCTGCGACAACGCAGATTGATTCTGGTTTCAAGGGAGTGGGGGCGGCAGACGGAGCCAGGGCGAGGGCAGTCGAAGCAAGCTCGAAATTCCCGTCCCAAGATTGGACCGCAGAAAGGAAGGAAGAGCTGCATACGGTCTGCAGGCCGGTTTGCATGTGCCACTTTGGCGAGGCGGCCGTGCATCGCACTGGCAAGACAGTTGACTAACCACCGCGGAGAGACAGGGTCAAGAGATGGAGCCCAAAAGCACGACGGCAAGAAATTTGAAATCCCGCCGCAGCAGACCCAGCACTTGCAAACAGCAGCATGCACTGAAGAAGTGTTCCGTTCCGCCAGCCACCTCGCACTCTGCCCAACCCGCTCTGAGCTCTCATTTCCTCTTTCTTTTTTGTTTTTATTTTGTTTTGGGTTCTCTGTAAAAAAAGGTTTCGAGCCACTGTACAGCTCAACGTGGTCAGCCATCTGCAAACAATAGGCAAAACGATTCAACGTCGTAGATTGACCTGAAACCAAAGAGAGAAAGAAGACAGCGCCGTCGTTCCGTCCAACAACCGCTTAAGCTCTCCAATTTGCGTCTCAAGTGAAGCAAGCTCCTTGAACGAGAGAGCTTCGGCTTTGCCGCATGATCTATTCGGGTGCAAACCAGCTCAGCAGCAAAGCGCCATTCCAATGGGCAGATCAATCTCGATATAACCGTATATTTTTTCCTCTTGCCTTTTTCTCTCACCAACCTCGGCTAATTGACTCCGCAGCTTGGGCGTTTCTGGAAGATTTCAGACCCCGACAGCCTCGATGATGCTATCCGTCGCTCTGACCTTTTCAGACCGATAAATTGGTCGATAAAGGCCTATATCGTGTTGGAAACGCACCGTCGATGGCGTTGATTGTCCTGTGAGAGGACGGGAGGAACTGTCGGGGCGTCACGGTGTTCACGCCATGCTTGTGAAACGCTCAGTGGCATCCCAGACGGCGATTGTGGCACGTAGTGCAAGTCACCAGTACGTTGTCTGTGTAGTTGATGCGAGAAGGACCCCATGTCTCAACTCACCGGTCTCTAGAGGGCGGCAAGGCACTACCCCTTCCAAAAAGGGATCTACTAGGTTGGCTTAGAGTGCGAGACGGTGGCACATCGACCAGGACCGCTCGGCCGGCATTCTTCTCCTTGTCGGCGCAAAAGCCTTCTGGCGAATCAGTCGCGCTCTGGGAATCCTTTGTCGCTTCGATTCAGAGGGATCTCGCAACCCTTGCACAGGCGATCCCGTGTTCATCGCTCGCCGAAGACGTGATCCGCAGTCAGAGTCGGTATCGGATAACAAACGAACACACCCCGCTCTGCTTTGGTGAGACATCACCAGATCACGAGACGAGCTTGACAGCCAATGCTTTGAGACTCAGACGCTGCGCTCGATGATGGTCAAGATGTTGAGATCTCGAACGAGCTGATGCCGCACCTCGACAAGTCGGCGGAAAGCTTGCAGGTTCGAGAAAACGAGAAAACTGCCAAAAAAAACTGGCGATTGCTCGTCACTTTCAAATGCCGTCGGACATCTCCTGTGGCCAAATCGCCAGGCCTTCAATGCGGAGCTGCAATCTTGCATTGTGCCAGAGGGAAAGAGAGTGGGTGCACAAGCCAGCCTCTTGGTGTAAGTTGCCAGCAAAGGCCCGACCTGATCAGGCGTCAAGCCAAACATTGCCACTCCATTGCATTACATTATCGTGTGGAACGTCAATGCATGCTCCTTGGTGGTGGCCCGCTTGGTCGCTGCAAGCCACACATGTCACGAATCGCCTAGAGGACGTTCCACGCCTTGGCGAGCGAGGTCCCTGCTTGTTTCTCCGTGACGCCCAACAGCAACTTCTGTATCGGCAAGGTCGACACAGGTTCCGAAGGACAAATACACGCGGTGTCGTCTATTGTGTCTCGAGGAACGTTGGTTCGGGTAGAGGCTCCCGAGCGAAACCTCGAAGGACCCTGCGCCGTTAAACTGGATCCAGTGCACGGTGAGACCACGTACGAGACTCGCTGCCGACGGCCTTCCGCTTCCTCTCGAAGCAGTACGATGTCGACTGAACGAGGCGTATACGTTCGAGGCCAGCAGTTCGCTGGCGACCTCTAACGGCAGCAACGCGGCATCATCAGGTTCAATATCTGCGCCCTCCGGCATGAGCCTAGCACCGTGAAAGTTGATGCAGCCGACACGTCGTCCCATGACGTCATTTCTCAGCAGCGTTATCAGCCGCTGCAAGAACGCGCCAGCGCGCTCACTGAAAGCGTCCAATATCATGTTGTTAGACTGTAGTCCGCGCATCTTGCTCGACGGGCCACTCACACCTTCTCGGTGCCGAAGTATGAACCTGATACTGAACAGAGGCGAGGTCAGGGACTCGCCATATGCGAGACCACGCTTGACCATGATCAATTCTTAGACCAGAACAAATCCGGGGGAGAGCAATCGACGTGGGGGAGTAAGGGGGAGAAACCGAGCTACTGTAGTGCCGTCTCAAATTCTCAGAGCCGAAGCAGCGTGGCTCCTTCGAGCCTGTCTGGTGTCGATTCTCCTGAATCTCTTGGTTCTCGCTTAGAAGCCGGCAGAGTGTATTTCCGTCCCGCGAATCTAGTCGAAGCTCGCCTCTTTTTGCCATCTGGCAAAGACACCGGTTGGCGAGATGCGTGGGGTTTCAGTATCTGTCAAGCGACGCTGGGGTGTTTGCGGGCTGCTCGTCGTTCGCTCGGATAGTGTTTTCTCAGCGGTGTGTTTGAGTGGGACCTTGAGTTGTGCACGGCTTCCACTCTTGAACACCGTAGTGTACAGCAGTGAGGAGGGCGCAGTTCTCGAAGCGAATCCGCGGGGACAAACAAACAAGCAAGCAGCAATGCGCCGCTGCGCCGCTAGGCGGTCGCTAACGCCAAGTGGCCGGGCTCCGGGAACCACTGGAGAGGATCACTTCACGCACCCTGGATCCGCACTTCTCGATCAAGCTCGATGCCCGACTCTGCAAAAATGCCAGATGCGATTCAAGATCAGGTGGTTTTCAGAAATGTTCCCATGCACCGTTATTTTTAGTTTAGTGCGGGCTTTCTGTCTGCAGAGGCAAACCTCGACCACATGCTGGGTCCTGCGCGTGCAGCGGGAAAACAAATCTCGAGCCTTCCGTGGGGGTTCTGGGAAGGGGCGGATGAGCAGTCGTCTGGACCTGCACAATGCTTCTGGTCAATTGCGGCTTGCAGATACGCTATCGATGCATGTCTCGCGAGCCGCGGTTTGCGAATCCTCTGCGAATTTGCCTCAAAAGTCTCGTTGGCGCAAGGTGGCACCCGGTCCGAGCGAGACAGAATAACCCGTCCAAATCAATGTTAGATGCGGATGCCAACATTCGTCGGCGTATTTCCGGCTTGCTGGCGGTCGCCAAGCGTTGTTCGATGCCGCTCGAGCCTGGTTGCCGCTCGCTGCTCGGATGTGTGTCTTGAGGGCCACTGACGATGTCACAGTAGCTGAAACTCAAGCTCGAGTTGTAGAGCTCTGCTTGATTGGCTCTATCAGCAGAAAGTGGTTGCCGCCAAGGTAGTGGCTCTGGCAATCGATTGTACTCTTCAACTAGTATGTCACAAGTGTCGACTGTCGACGATGACATCGATTCCTCTTTTGCACCGGGCATCATGGGCAGTGTACTTTATCTGAGACCTGTTTGGCAATGGGGAACTTCGTAGTAAGTATGTCGTGCTTTGTGGAAACGCTCGACATCGTACGAGCCCGCACCGATAAGGCCACCCTGGTGTTTCTCGTTCATCTCGCGGGGGTGGATGGAGGGGCCTCAAGCGATGATGTTTGCCATTGTCAAGGTGGGATGCTCGAAGGATCCAACATCAAGCACAAATTGTGTTTACTTCCTTCATCGAGCTAAACCCGATCACAACTTATACCCACCAGCTCATTCATATTGTTCTAGCAAGTTCATACCCATTGTTGTCCCACGGTGGTCAAGATAACAATCCTTACGATGGGCGAGCTCGACTGCCAAGAAGACACTAGTTCATCCCTCTTGTCGCCATTCTCAAAATGTTACCTCCGCCTTCATTTGGCCCAAGACTTCTGTTGGACGCTTGGCAGTATTTGCTGCACAGAGAAAGCTCTTGCCAAGAGCTGGGAAACTTTGAACGCAAGGTCACGGCTTCGAAAGTCGGGGCTAGAGTTCGGACTACGAGCGTAAGCTAGGTGACTCTCCAAGGCGGGTCGTCTGGCTCTGGCTTGAAAGTCGAACAATGCTGAGACGACATGGTATAAAAGTCTCGTCCTCTGACCTCAGTCGAGTTCCCTAATCCAAACTGGTCCATCGGCTTCAAACTTCTTCCCGTCAATCGAAGTATCCAGTGTCTGTTACAATGCTGGCTTCTCGCTCCACCGTCCACCTCCTTCTGCTCACCTGGTTTCCTTTCTTCACTCTCATCTTTTCCGCACCTGCGCCTCCAATTGTGCCCGAATTGGCAGAAGCCGTCTCCCAGCCCGTGATCAGAGCCTACCGCAACGCCGACCATTGGCTTGTAAGACCAGAGTCCCTGCCCTCCCTCGACATGCTTCCTTCCTCGCCCACAGCCGCATCTGTCCTCGAGCGTGTTCGCAGCTTCGGTCGCTCACCCGCGAGAACCGTAGTGACACCCGACGGCAACGTCAAGATGATCAATGAAGGCTCCAGTCCCCGCCTCTTCCGTTTCGGTACCAAAGACAGAATCTACATTGTGCAGCCCGGTACCAGAGAAACCATACAGGCAGACGAGTTGACTCATCAACAGTATCACGCTTTGACCGTTTCACGGATCCCCAAGCACACTCCGATCGTATACGATGATGTCTCTGGAGGCAGATTTGCAAAGTGATCCTAGCTCTGACCTCGGTCCATCCGACATTTCGCGCCTCAGCTGTTCGAATGAAGCTGCGGCCGGTGTCCATCATTGTCAGCAAAGAAGTGTTGCCTCATTTCTGGCGAAGCCCAGATGCGTGTAGTCCCATAATTGAACATGAAACCTTTTGATGCCGTGCGTGCAGAAGAATGTACAAAGAGAAGGGCTTTTCGAGAGCGAAGCGCATCTACACGTATCGCTCCTCGAGAGCGATGCCCTCCTTCTCGAGCTCGAGACGGATAGGGTCGCAGATATCCTTGGTGTAAGGAGCAAGGATACCAGTCTTGGAAAGAGCAGGGTGACCTTCGAGGATCAGGCGGGTAGCGATGGCGCAAGGCACACCGACGAGCTTGGCCATCGACGAAACACCGTGAGGGATACCGTAGTCGAGCAAGGTCGACGTGAGCGTCTTGTGCTCGCCGTTGGCGGTCTCGATCTCGAACTTGTGCTGGAGCATGACCATGTCGCGCTCACCGGGTGCGTAGGCGCACTTCTCCTCGAGCGTAGCGCAGAGCGAGTCGAGCGGGTTGCCGGCCACCTTCTCGGCCTCCTGAGCGGCGGTGCCGCGGACAGTGACGGGAGCGGTGGTGGAGAAGAGGTCGAGCCATCGAAGACCGCGGATGATAGTCTCCTCCTGCTGAGCCGACTTGAACGAAACCTTGGACTTGACACCGGCGATGAGGTCGGTCTCGGAAGTGGACGAGGCGCCAACCATCTTGGCGGTGACCTCAGCCCACGAGGCCTTGGTGTTGTAGGCGAGGAAGGGCTTGGACTCCTCGTCGAGGAAGCCGAGCTTGACGAGAGCAAGGATGAACTCGGGGAAGCCCTGGTATCGGAGGGTACCACGGATAACGGTCTCAGCTTCGGGGATGTTGTACCACTGCTTGAAGGGAGTCGAGTCACGGTTGGGGTAGGCGACGAAGGCAAAGGCGGGATTGATGTAGAAGCTGTCGGCAGCAGCCATGAGCTCGGGGCCGGAAACGGTGAGCTCCTTGCCACTTTGCCAGAACTTGGCGGTGTTTCGGAGCGCGAGCAAAACACCACGCGACGACCACGAGAACTTGTAGCCGAGCGGGTTGTCAGCAGCCTCAGGAGCGGGCAGACCACCGCAGTAGGAGAGGAAAGACTTGATCTTGCCACCTTCGGCGTGGACATCGTCGATGGCCTTGACAGCGTAGAGGTGGTCGAGACCAGGGTCGAGGCCAATCTCGTTCATGACGGTGATGCCTGCCTTCTGAATCTCGGACTCGAGAGCACGGATGGCGTCCGAGACGTACGAGGTGGTGACAACGTTGACCTTGTGCTCGCAGGCAGCCTTGATCACAGCGGCGTGGTAGATGTAAGGGATGAGAGAGATGACAATGTCGTGGCCCTTGACGATCTCGGAGAGCGCGGCTGCATCGTTGACGTCGACGGCGGCAGCAGTAGCGTTGTGGAGGCCTTCGGTGAGGCGCTGCGAGTGCTCGATCTTGGACGAAGCAACAGTGAGGCTGTACTCGGGGAAGCGGGTCACGTACGAAGCAAAAGGACCAGCGACGTAGCCAGAGCCGAGAAGCAGGATCTTCTTGGGAGCACGCTTGGTCTTGGCGATGCCTTCGCCAGTGGGGATGACACGGCCAGGGGCGGGTGCGCCATCCTCGATGACCTTGCGAGCGAACTCGGGGACGGTGAACGCAGCCTTGTGCACCTGCGAGTTGTAGTATCGGCAGTTGGGTACTTCGCGCAGAGGCTCGCGCACGTTGCGGTTGGCGTCGAGCGAGCAGACGACGAAGCCGATCTGACCTGAAGGGTAGGTGGGGATGGTGGTGAAAGCGTAGTCGGCAACGGGGAAGAGCTCCTTGGTGGATCGACGAAGCTCGCCGATGAGGTTGAGGTGGATCCAGACACACTCGGCCTGAGTAGAAATGTGTCCTCCTGGCTTAAGGGCGCCCTTGAGAAGGGCAAAGTAGGGCTGCTGGAAGAGAGCCTCGGCGGGACCGACCGGGTCGGACGAGTCGGTGATGATGACGTCGAAGCTTGCCTTGTTCTTGGGGTCCTGGAGGAATTTGAAACCGTCGCCGATGATGACGGTGGACTTGGGGTGGGTAAGACCCTCAGCCATGTGAGGAAGATACTGCTTCGAGACACGGGGAACAGCCTCGTCAATGTCGCAGAGGACGGCCTCTTTGACCGAATCGTGCTTGACGACCTCACGGAGCACACCACCGTCACCGCCGCCGATGACGAGGACACGCTCGGGGTTGGGGTGCGATGCGATGGGAAGGTGAGCGATCATCTCCTGGTAGGAGAACTCATCGCGCTCGGTGCACTGGATGACACCGTCGAGGACGAGGACGTTGCCGAAGGTGGTCGACTCGAAGACGAGGACGTCCTGGAAGAGAGACTTTTCGTGGTGGAGGATGCGCTGAACCTCGAGGCTCATGGCCTGACCGGGCCATTGCGAGTTGGTCTCGTGGAACCATCCATCGCGGATGTTGGGGTGAGTGATGACGCCCATTTTGGTGTGTTCTGAGGAGATGGAGGAACGAAGATGGTGGTCGCAAACTACGGAGGAGCGAAATTGGCCCAGCCTCAAGCAACTCGCCCTGTCAAGAGAATGTGTCGGCTCTTTCGCATCGAGTGAACCCTGCTCTTGGCCGCACAGCAGCGGTCGGCAAAGCTTCCTAACAACGTTCCTAACCTACCTACCAAAACGTTGTGTTGCTTCGGCCACAGTAGTCCAACTGCTGTGCACAAAAATTCTTCCAAAATGTCACAACGAGCGAGAGAAAAACAATTTTTCTGCGCTTTCTTCTTGGACCGTGTCACGCTCAATTTCGGCAAGAATCCGATCGCAGCCGTTTCGGCCAGGCTCCGACAGCGCTTCCGGCGAATCGCCGTTGTCATGAAAAGTCTTCTTGCAAAACGATTATTCTTGCGATCTTACAAACACTCACGTGACGTACGCATTTGCGAAAGTGGAGCTGGAAGGGTCCTCACAGCTAACTAAGTGCGCATCTTGATACTCTCCGCACGACAAAACATCTTCTCCTCTCGACCATTCCACTTCAGCAGCCATGTCGTCGTCACAACTGCCAGACGACGGCAGCTTGCCAAACATGGCGGGCGAAGGCGTCATACCAGCGTCCTTCTTTGACATGCCCATCGAGTACGGAGCCGGCGATGCCAACATGAATATGGATTTCGGCTCGATGCCTGGCTTCCCGGCTCCCGACGCTACCATGACGGATGCATCTGACTTTGATGCGATGACTGCTCAGATCGCTGCGACTATGCCTTCACTCAATGATGCATCTTCTTTCTCGATGCCGGGGCCCTCCTATGTAGCGCAAGCACCTCAGCCATATCCATCCGGTGTACCCATCAAGATGGAGATCGACAATCCCGGCAGTTTTGCCGCCTCACCCTCTGCAACGTCAGAGTCATCGATGCACAAGCCCTCGGCACCGAAAGCGAAGAAGCCGGCCAAGCCCAAGACCGAGGGAGCAGAAGCGAAGCCCAAGCCCAAAAAGCCAAAGAAGAAGCCAGCGGATGCTTCGAACAACGATGCGGTTGCCTCTAGCTCGACTGAACAGTCGTCAAAAGATGCAGCTGCATCACCGGCACCCAAAGCGAAGAAAGCAAGCAAAAAGAAAGCAGCGGATCCGGCACAGACGTCCTCTGCTACCGCTTCACCAGCACCTTTTGCCACTCCCGCCTCGCCTTCGAAAGATGCCAAGCCGAAATCCAAAAAGGCAGGCGCATCGAGAGCAGGTGCCAAGGCCGGCGGTAAGGCGAGATCTTCCACTGCCAGATCGGCATCACGCATGTCCTCCATCGGCAGAGATGGAGCGACACCAGGCGCATCTCGCGTCAGCAGTCAGCGACCACACGACGAAGGGAACGACGACGACGAGCCGGCACCCAACCCACAAGCTGCAGCGCCGGAGGAGGACGAAGAAGGGGAAGACGAGGAAGCCGACCCGGACGACGGCGTCGAAGAGCTAGGTCGAGACCACTTCTCCACGCAGGAAGCCATCTATGCAGCACAGCAACGCAACATGGGTCTACTTTCCATGGTCATGGACGAAGATCAACTCGATCGACACATGGCTTCGCGCAGAGGCGCGTTGAACAAGACCAGCGTGCGAAAGCTCGTCAACCACGTGCTGTCGCAGTCTGTCTCGCAGCATGTGGCCATGGTGGTCTCCGGTGTAGCAAAGATCTTTGTCGGAGAGATCATCGAAAAGGCTCGCGAGATCCAATCGGTACGCGGGGAATCAGGACCACTGAGGCCGAACCATCTTCGAGAAGCTCATCGACAGTATTACTTGAAACGCGAGAGACCAGGGCATTATCCGCCGGGGACAAATGCTGGGCTCCCTGGCTTGGGCAAGAGGAGACGCCTCTTCTAGCCTGTCGCGTTGGCACTTCGCATGGTCCGGATCAGATTGTCAGTCATATTGTATTTCTATGAAACATTCGTTATTGCATTCAAAGCCAGAGTGACATTGCGACGGCGAGGGACAGTTCTCGATGAGCTTTACAATTTGGCGACCACCTTGCGTTTCTCTTTGAAGGCTTCTGCTGGCAGCTTTTTGGCCATTTCCCTCATTTCGCGACGAAGGATTTTGCCCGATGCCGTCTTGGGGACTACGTCGAGGCTATTCGGAAAGGAACCGATGTGATTTTGGCGTGCGAAAGAAGTGTCAGCACGTCGGATCTCTAGTAGGAAGATGTGTACAGATGGGAAAAGTCATGAGACTCACAAAGCGACACCGCAGAGGTGTTTGTATCTGACCTTGTTGTCGGCGACAAACTTGAGGATAGAGCTCTTGATTGCTTCCTCTTGCTCCTGGACTCGCTTCTTGGCATCCTGCGAGAGTGCAACGAACGCAAAGGGAAGCTCACCAGCAGCTTCGTCTTGAATACCAATTACTCCGCAATCCGACACGTCCGGATGATCCAGCAAGAATCCTTCCAGCTCGGCAGGCGCGACCTGGAAGCCCTTGACCTTGATCAACTCTTTCAATCTGTCGATGAAGAACACATCGCCCTCACGGCTGATCTTGACCTCGTCTCCGCTGCGAAGCCACCCGCCGGGAAGGTAAGTGTCTTTGGTGGCCTGTTCATTGTTGGTGTAGCCGAGCGTGATCTGTGGTCCTCGCAGCCACAATTCACCCAACTCGTCGTAGCCAAGTTCTTTGCCGTTGGAGTCGACCACTTTGGCTTCAGTGTTGGAGATGAGGCGACCGGCAGAGCCCATCACGGCGCGCTCGCCGACCGGCAACATGGTTGTGACGGAGCACGTTTCCGTCATACCGGAACCTTGACCCCAATCGAGGTCTGGGAAACGTTTTGTGAACTGACGACTGAGGTCGTCTGAAAGTGGTGCGGCACCGACCATGGCAAAACGGCTGAATCTACGGAGGTCGTCAAGATACGGTTCTACGCTGGGATCTTTGCAAAAGAGAACCACTTGTGGCGGGACCAGCCACCACACGCTGATCTTGTACTTGAGGATGGTCTTGATCATGGCCTCGATTCCACGGAACTTTCGCATGACGAGGTTGGCGATGCCGGCGAAGAAGACAAAATGCGAGCAAGTCGATAAGCCGAAGATATGACTCTGCGGAAGGATGCCAAGCGAGACGTCTTTGCCTGGGCAGAAGCGACCGGGAGCACCGATCTTATTGCCGACCTTGTTGTGCGCCATGGTCTGCAGCGCATTCGATGTGACAGCGTAATGTTGGATGGCTACACCCTTGGGCAAGCCTGTTGTTCCCGACGAGAAGGACAAAAAGGCGATCTTGGTCTTTCCCTCGCCAGGCTTGAGCTTGTGACGAGTGGAATCGAGGATGGCTTGACCTTTAGCCTTGACGATAGCACGGCCTTCCTCGATGAGCCCAGCGAGCGTCCAAGCGCCTTGCGACTTGCGCTGGATTCGGCCGTAGTTGGACTCGGAGTATTTGAGCACCGTCATGGGCTCCTGGATGATGATCACGCGATCCTTGGGAATGTTGGCCTGCTTTGCAGCCTCGAAACCGTTCTTCCTAGAGACTTCGTCGTCCGAGATGAAAAGCAGCTTTGAGTCGGACGCCTCAAGTTGGAAAGTCAACTCTTTCGCCAGGAAAGCCGGGTTGGCAGGCGAAAGTGTAGCGCCTATCCGGTGTGTGGCCCAGATGGTCATGAGGAAGTAGACGCTGTTGGTAGCGTAGATGCTGGCTCGAGTATCGGGTCCAAGACCGCACACCTCGGACAGAGCGACCGACAGAAGGTCGGTGATCTCCTTGGACTGCTCGAAGGTGAGCTCTTGCGCGGTCTCCTCGTCGATCAAGAGTGGCAGACCTGTGTTGCGCAAGTCTGGACGGCTGGGAGGGAAGTACTCGTACATGCATCCGTACACATCGAGATCGTCGGGGAGCTCCTTGACGGGCTCGGAGGCCGAGGTGAAGATCATCGTGGGTCAGGAGTGATGATTCGCGTTGCTGATCTTGGAAATGACAAGAGTGTTGTCGTGGAAGAAAGGTGAGAAGGACAAGAACATGCGGTGACGACCGGACATAGACGCTGTTGTTGACCCATGCACTGTTTTCCTGCCAAGCAATGCAACGGCACCCCGCACTCTGACGCAGACAGAATCCATTGCCGGCAATGTCGGAAAAGGCAGACCCTGAGTTAGACTTGTCGAGAGCCGCTCGCTCACTGTCCAATCGTCGGCCTTGTCCTTCTCCGCAAAGCTGGTCAGGTCCGCGGGACCGGCTAACCTGGCCAGCGAGAATTCCCCGCAAAGTTGGATTTTGGCGACCGAATCTTGTGTTTGATCAGCTTTTCTAGATGGTCTCGACTTGGTGCTTGGCGACATCAGCAGAAGCATCGCCGATGGTCGATCGGAGGTCAGACAAAGCGATCGTTGCCTACACTCGGTCGTCGACATCCCCCAATATTCAATGATACCGCACTGGTGGGTAGCTCGGCAGCAGGGCCTCGGCCACGACTCGCTTGGCAAGCCCGCCGGACATCTCTTCAGTTTCGCAAGGTCTACAGATCCTCGAAAGCGACGTTTTCCTGCTTCCTGCTAAAGTCTAGATTCGTAGACGACACTCTTTCAACCAAGCAGGGTCTGTCGCACCAACACAAAGCATGGTGCGAGCACGCCAAGTGTTGATGGCAAAGCTCGCCAAAAATTACAGCAGCGGGAAATGCGTATTTGCGCATCTCCGCACGAGCCAGAACAAAAATCCGAGAGGACCCCAACGGGAACGCCGTGTGCTGTCGGTTTGTGCCAAGTGAAAGTGCGGGGTACAGCACAATTTTGACGCGCTTCCTCTCCGCACTTGCATTTCCTGCAGCATGCGACGTCGGAATGGCGCACGAGCAACGTCAAACGTTGTTTCCGATGATGAACCCTGTAGCTGCGAGCCAGCTGTGGCTTACCCCTTCGACCAACTACCTGGTCCATGAGCTGCGTCTCGCAAGAGCATTTGAAGGTGATTACAATCAGAGGAAAGCAAGTACAAGCACGGGTCGTGGCAAAGGTGTCACAACACAGCCAAGCGAGTGTGTCCCAATGTCAGTAGGGTGCTCGGTTGAACCTAAGCTTCCTTCGGCGAACCATGTTCGGTGTCTCGTCCTTGACGCATTTACCGATATTTCGGACCCTGACAGAGCCAGCACACTCCTGCTTCTGTCTAGTGCGGGCAGCAGAGCGAGGAAGTCATCACAATGCTACTACACTGTATCTTTACCCCGCACTTCCGTCTTCGCCTCTATGACTGCAGCAGTGGCGCTTATCGTGTGCCGTCTGCCACATGCCTAGCTGTACACCATGCACGTCTTCAGATCAGATGACCCACCCGAACTCTCCTGTGCGGAATACCGCATCTTGCCCTCTTGCGGCTTAACCTGTGCTCTGACTCCGCAGGCTATTCTGTCGGCTAACGCCAAAAACAAGCGCGCGTCGAGTCTGTCTGCACTGCGACTTTTTCTTTGCCTGCTCCTCCCACACTCTATCCCACCAGAAAATCGTTGTGGACACGGTACGGCTACTCGGCTGTGTCTCGGCAGGCTGCCGCCCACCAACACTCGGTGAGCTCTAGATTGTGACGATGTGAAGCTTGTCTGAGGTGACTTGTTTACTCACAGGCGAACTGTATAAAATCACAGCTCGTGCTTACAGTAACCCCCCATCGATCGCTCGAACATACCTTTGCGTGTTCATCCGCTCCTACCTCTTCTCAACCATCTCATCACCATGACTGAACACTACGATGCTGTCGTTGTTGGAGGCGGCTTTGCCGGTATCTACCACCTTTACATGCTCCGCAAGCTCGGCTTCAAGGTCCACCTCTACGATGCTGCTGCCGACTTTGGCGGCATCTGGAGACTCAACTGCTACCCCGGCGCACGCGTAGACAGCGAAGTGCCACTGTACGGTCTCTCGTTCCCAGAGGTGTGGAGATCGTGGAACTTTTCCTGCAAGTATCCTGACTACAAGGAGCTCCGTCAGTACTTCAACCACCTCGACGAGAAGTTGCAGCTTCGCAAGGACTGCAGCTTCAACCACCGTGTTCACAGCGCTCACTGGGACGATGCCGCCCAGCAGTGGACAGTCACCGCAGGACCGAGCAAGGACAAGACCGTCACCGCCACTGCTCAGCACGTCATCTTTTGCCTCGGCTTCGCCTCCAAGGTCAACATCCCCAACATCCCCGGCATGGACAAGTACAAAGGCCAGATCATCCACACCGGCGAATGGGAAGAGTCCATCGACTGCACAGGCAAAAAGGTGGCCGTCATCGGGACAGGCGCTTCGGGCATCCAGGTCAGTCAGGAGATCGGACCTCTCGTCGATCGTCTGACCGTCTTTGTCCGCACTCCCAACCTCGCACTCCCCATGCGTCAGCAGAAGCTCGACGCAAGCGCACAGGAAGCATTCAAGGACATCTACCCCGAGATCTTTGACAAGCGCAAAAAGACCTTCGGCGGTTTCCACTACGACTTTGACCCTCGTGCTACCCTCTCAGTCTCTGACGAGGAAAGGCAGCAAGTCTTCGAGGAGCTGTGGGCGCGCGGCGGCTTCCACTTTTGGCTCGAGACCTTCCACGACCTGTATGCAGATAAGGCTGCCAACAAGACCGCCTACGACTTCTGGCAGAAGAAGGTCGAACAGCGTATCCAGGATCCCAAGAAGCGAGAGATCCTCTGCCCCAAAGAGTGGCCCCACACCTTTGGCACCGTTCGACCGTCGCTCGAGCAAAACTACTACGAGGTGATGAACCAGGACAACGTCGAGATCGTGTCCATCAAGCGAGGTGGCGATGAGGGCATCAAGGAGCTAACCGAGAAGGGAGTGCTGCTCAATAGTGGCCGAGAGGTTGAGTTGGACCAGATCATCCTCGCAACGGGCTTCGATACCCATACCGGTGGCTTCAAGCAGATCGACATCCGCGGTAAGGATGGTCTTCCGCTCACGGAGAAGTGGTCGCAGGGCTGCAACTCGCTCAACGGTCTCAACACTAGTGTAAGTCAGCAGCGTAGACTGTGCCATGGTATCGTCTTCATTGTGATTATTGTCACTGACCATTTCCTTCGAGGTCTGCTGCCATCGCACAGAAATTCCCCAACCTCTTCTTCCTGTACGGTCCACACGGACCTACCGCCTACTCGAACGGACCATCTACGGTGGAGGTGCAGGCGGAATGGGTGTGCGAGTTCATCAAGTACATGCGAGACAACAAGATCGCCTCGTTCGACGTCCAGGGCGAGGCGGAGGCCAAATTTGGAGAACACATCAACGAGCTCTCTGCCAAGACGCTCTTCCACGAGAGTCACGGTTGGTACATGGGTCGAAACATCCCAGGCAAACCGGTGCAGGCTTTGAATTTCACCGGAGGCATTCCGATGTACGTCACCGAGCTCGCCGAGTGCAAGAAGCAGGGTTATGCCGGCTACGACCTCGTCAAGGCTTAGTGACAAGCGTTCAGAGATGCGAATGTACAGACATTTACTACTTTGAAAGATGAATGCGATTTCTTTGAACACGAAATGATTGGAATGAAGCTATACTACTTGTACAACTCGGGATAGATCTGCTGGTGAAGTGCAAAACGCCAGGCATAAGCTTCCTCGGCCGTGTCGAAAGTCCTTGAAGTGATCTTGTGCGGCCAGACTTTTCTGTTGTTAACGTAGCCCTTGAACTTCCCATCGGGTTTTTGAACGACTCCACGAAATCCCAACTTTGACTCCTTCGTGACGTTCATCGCATTCACCACAATAGGAACGATGCGTAGGTTAGCCCTCCGATTGTCCAGCTTGTTCTCGTTCCTATGATCCATGTGGTGCGTGCGAGTGTTGTACGGGTCCAAAAGAACAGACCGGTGAAGATATCTGTTCAAGAACCTTGGGTACCCGTCCTTTGCAACAGAGATCTTATTGCGGTACATCTTCATGTAGATGTCGTCGTCGACCAGAACCTTCTCCCCGTTCAAGGCAGTCAGGTAGGCAATATTTCCGTCCGTAGTCCTTGGAATGACGACCGCTGCATCCTCTTCCTCCTTCTTCCTGTCGTACTCTGCGATCGCTGCATCCACGCGAGCCTGCCCCTCTTCCTTCGTCTTGAAGTAACCGAGATGAGTCGACCGGAAAGTGGCCTGCCAAAGTCCCGACACGTGAAGCGACAGACCTCCCAACCCATAGACACCACGTTTTTCGTTCCGTTTCTCCATGCCCCGAATAGCCGCCTGCATCTCTTTCACCGTCGGCTCGAAGACCGACTCTCTCTCCTCCCACTTCTTCCCTTCTCCTCGAGCAACAAGACTGCGAGCCGTCTTTGCAATCCGAGCCGTATCGAACGTACCCAGCTGCTTCTTTCCCCACTTCGCGTAGAACTTGCCGGTCTTGGTCTTCCTGACACCGACAAAGTATTCGCTTTGTTTCTTGCGGGTGACGTTCATCGCGTTGAATGACTGGCTGACCGCACGAAGGTTCGTGCGGACGTTGTTGAGCGGTCGCTGGTCGGCGTGATCGATCACCATGTCTGTGACCAAAATCAGAGAACAAAAGGAGAGCGTCAATTAAAAGAATTCGCTAGAAAGCATACTGAAAAGAGCAACTTACTGGCGGGAACCTCGTCAGGAAAGACGAAGCGGTGAAGCTGCAGCTTCTTGTTGTAGAAGTCGCCGGCAGCAAGCTTCCCGAAGATGTAGACGCGGCCTTCATTGATGTAAAGGCCGTACTTTTCCTTGTCGAAAACGTAGGCATCGACAGCCGAAACAGTCACCTCGTAATCGACACCTTTGGCAGTGACAATCTGAGAGACCGAGTCGACTTCGACGATCTGGGCGGGGGCGCAAAGCATGGTCGGAAAGAGAGCCTGTTGGGGGCAAAGTTGGCGAGACGAGGGAGCTGGGCTGGTAGAGACGGGGCGTGGGAGAGACGATTGAGATTGGTATGCTGAGAAGATTCAAAGTCGGTCACGACGGGCAAGGTTTATATCCTTTCAGACCACCTGCGACGGACTCGTATGTGAATCAAACGTTTCTACAGCAGACAACAAGCATTTGCACAGCCAAAGTGAGCAAAGCTATAGCGAAACCTTACGAAAGAAGTGTGTTGAGCGTATCTTTCGAAGCGACGAACAGACCATCAGAGGCATACCGGCAGTCATCGCTGTTGAGGATTGCCGTCGATGCCCTCTTTTTTCCTGTCACGGTAGCATTCACAACCCTCATTCTTGGTCTATCGGCCTCTCACAGCGCACGTATCATAGCAACCGAAAGCCTCATTCAGCCCAAGGAAGTCTTTTGATGCACAGAAACGACGATGACATGACATGCTCGAGACTGTGCTGTGCAATACATGCTGGTACCGGGAGGCTGAGCGACAAAATAACAGTCATGGCATCCTCAAAGTTGTGCAACGATGGCGTTTTTTGCATGGAACAATCACTCGAAAAGGACCGCCGTCTGTACGCCGACAGCAAAGCCCGGCAATGGCGTTTGCATTGCGTCGTTGCCATGGCGTACGCCGGAAGCGATCACCATCGATACGCCGACATCAAAGCCCAGCGGTGGCGGTCTGCATTGCGTCGTTGCTATCGAGTACGCTTGGCGATGCACACTCTGAAGCCTCTTTTCACGCACCGCAAAATGGCCCAAAGCCGACTATTTTGCTCGCTTAATGTCGTCCAGATAGGAATCAAAGCAGTCTCTCAATACTTCACTGGCTCAAGGCTGCAGAAGAGTGTGCGCTTCACGGCAAACGAGAATTCTGACCTCACAATCAACGAAACGCCGTGTTGCACGAAAGACTTGCTGCACAGCTTTCGCGCATCGGAATGGCGTTTTCGCTCACTTGAGCGCTGCTGGTATCACGCTTTCAGCTGCCGAACGGTTCAAGACGATGCATTGAGCGGTATGTGACACACCTTGCTGTTTCCCAGCCTGCTCGTGACACCGGATCGGCGACCGGCCCGACTGTCACCGTTTTTCTCGCGCGGCCTTCGTTGATGCAAGCCTCAATTCATCTTTCACACACTCATGCAGCCTGCGAACAAGTTGATGCGGATCTGAGCGCCAAGATAGCATTGCAACGTGATGCTACAGTACAACGAGCGATCACAATTCACGACAAGCTTCTGTACGACATTGCACAAAGTGACAGCGAGGACGCGCTTCTACGCCGGCGCTGAAGCGGAGCGCCATTTTCCCTCCACCCGGGTCATTTTTTTCTGCATAATTTCATGTTCCCGAAATGCCGAAGCGAAAAATAAAATACAACATCAATTTGCCGCGCACCGCGTACGAGCGCCTCGCAGTTGCTAATCGTGCCGCGCGGGCGCGTGCAGAGCGGCAATCCATGCAACAGTGGCGCCTGAGAGTCTCGAATGTGTGCTCTTAGAAAGTGAAAGCCGAGGCAATGTCGGCCATTTCGCCGGAAAGGCAAGCCAGAGTGCCGATCCAGCTGTCTCAAGGGTGAACGGAAAATTTCGCCCAAGCCGAGATCTCTTCCCCGGATCGTCGCGTGGCTGTATGCGCCCAAATTAATATTTTTTAGAGCAATTTTCGCTGGAATCCGACGAAGCGATTTTGGACATGGAGGCGCCTTGGCATGTACAGCGGCGATTCAAGCAATTGTGGCTTCAAATGCACATGCGATGTGATTGCAGCGAGAGTTCCGTGACAATTGCCAGCAACCAAGTTTGAAAGTCGGTCTCACTGTCCGTTTCGACGTCTCACGGGTGAGCGAAAATGTTTCCCCCCCGAGATTTTCTCCTGCCAAAAGTTCGTCGCGTGGGTGTATGCGCTCTAATTTTAATTTTAATTTTCCGCGCTTCTCCGCGGAAAGTGGGGTCCATCATGCAAGCCTCGTCGCCGGTATCGTGTGTCGACGGTGATGAGCATCGTATGTGTTTCTCATTTGGTCCGAAGGTGGCTCTTCCACGTATGTGCTTGAGTGTCGTGCAGCATGACAACGGCGCTGCTGCGCCTTCAGCCACCAGCCACGAAACTGAGCAAACGTGTCAACCTCTGTGCATTCTGATTGCTTTCACGGGCTCGACGGATGTTGGTGCTCGACAAATGATGGTGCTCGACGAACGATGGTGCATGTACCGAGACTTCTCATTGGTAGAGAAACGTCTCAAGCTGCGCTGTCAGCGACATCGCTGGCAAATCGTTGCGAGAGTCTGTCGGTATTCGCTGTGTCGTTTGGCCATTGTGTTGAGAGAATCGCCTCATTGGTACGAAGTGCTGACCTCGCTTTCTCAGTATGAGCCTCAGAGCCTCGGGTTGCACGCTACGAAACCCTCCTGTACAATGTGAGAGGATGTATATATTGCTCGTTGTTTGTGCTATCGAAACGACCTTGACCAGTGTACATCCGTCAAGACCCCCGCCCTCGCATCACCACCACCACCACCACCACTCGCACCACGCCATGGCCGCCCCACTCGGACACCGTCAGCTTCGTCGCTACCGCGACTA